>NW_020174013.1:12851791-12941927 GCF_003031525.2 Neophocaena asiaeorientalis asiaeorientalis | reverse complement strand
TTTTTTTTTTTTTTTTTTTTTTGATTCTTCTGTCTAGACATAAACTGGATTCAATAGATTAGTGATGCATAGAACTGGGTCTGCAAGGCCGATAATATTTTATGACAGGCTGTTCAGAGGGAGTTGAATTTTATCTGTTGTTCTATGTCTCTATTTACTTTCTGGAAAAAGACCATATTTTTAATAAATTTTATTTTCTTAGATCATAAAAGTACTTATTGAAAAATTTAAATGCAATGATGAGAATAAAAATTAAAAGCTGCCTATAATATGACCAACCTTTTTACTGTGGTGTCTAAATTCTAATCTTTACTTTTATGCATATACATATATGTTTCTTTTCCTTTATATATATGTGTAAATAGTTGTATATGCTGACACACTTGAACATTCTTTAAAAAGACAAAATGTTTTTATGTTTTTATATGATACATACTATTCTGCAACTTGATTATTCTTATTTAATATATTTTGGGCATCCTGCCACTTTAGAGCATATAATCTCATATTTGCCTCATAGGCTCCTACTGCATATATGTACTAAAATTTAGCAAACCATTCCCTAAAGACAGATATTTTGTTTAATTGTTTCAGAATCTTTAGTATTACAAACCAGTAAAAAAATTTTAATCTTATAAAAATCATGTTTCACATATATTAATATATATTTTTAGGAAGATACATTCCTACAAGCAGAAAGATTATATTTATTGCAGAGTTGTCCTTCAGGAAAATTGTACTGTTGAACACTCCCACCATCAAATATATATGGATGTCACAAACTGGGGCATTTTAATGTAAAGACAAACTGACCTCATTATTTCTTAAGACATTGAGCTCTGTAGAATGATTTTCCTTTCTGGCCTCTTTGATTTGAGTGTGTTTACATTTTAATAATAACACTGGTTTAAAGGTGGTACCAAACCCCCATTAGCTTCGGTCACAGGTTTTCTCATATTCTTACAGCATTCATAGAATAACAATAGGCTGAGGAAGTGGGATAAGGAGTTCATGAATCATGTGACTCATTTTAGGAAAGCAACAGCTATACAGTTTTCTGGGATGAGCCAGGCAGGCAAGAGGTTAATGTCCCAGTGGAAGGCACTACTCGTTTCAGAGTCTGCCTTGTACTGTTCACCTTCTACACGTTCCATAATTCTTAACTTTGCCCCCAGTCACTACTTATTTTGATCATGCAGTCCCCAGGAATTGTGCAACCGCAGTGGAACGTGACAGGCTTTTAAATGTATTAATATTGTCAACATTATTGTGGTTAATCTTAATATAACAAACAGAGTAACAACAGATGTGTTCTGCTATTAAGCATTTAGTAAGACATAGATGTCTTAGCTCTTGATAGCCCATTTCAGCGACAGAGTTCTCCAGCCCAGAGAGCAGGTTCCATCAAGGGACTGGCTCACATGTTGTGTGGCATTTGATAACGGCTAAGATTGAATTGAAAGGAAGTAAGATGTTCAGAAGGGAAAAAAAGATGTAGCTATTTAAGTTTTTCACATTCTACATGTGATTTTTGTTTTTTACTTTAGTCTTATTGCATCCATTGTGAGCGAAATCACAGCTGCTAGAACCACATGTAAAATTTGAGAACCTTTTGGTTAGCTTGCCAGTTTTTTCTTAGTAATGCATGCATATAATTTAAACATGTGAAATATAACCAAAACAATAGTTTGTCTTTGAACTTTTTAAATTGCTTCCAAAGTGCTACCGCCTTGAGTTTTACTAATGAAAGGTAAAATTAAAATATGTAACTATGGAGTTTAATAGGCACTAAGAATATTTGATAATGCCATGGCTGTCTATATCATATTCACTAACATATTTAATAGCGGAACAGATGCATCTTGCTGTGGTAACACATGGTACCAAGCAGCAGGGAGTCCCACTTGACAAGTCAGTTTTTATTTTATTTATTTATCCCCAAACCTTCTCTAATAAGCTGAGATTTCAGTGTGTTTTGATTGGTTAGGCAGCAAGCAGATAGGAGGGGTTCTGTTCTCTGCTGTTTGTTTCCAACAGGTTGTTTGGCTTCAAGATACAAAGCCTGTGAGACTCTAAAATCAAGTAACTGGGCAAGATTTGGATAAGACACTCAACACACATAACTACATAATAAAATACATGTACCCAATACAAAATGGGTAGGGTATCATCTTCAAGGAAGCTCTGTAATGTTTCATGTTATAGCTTCAAATTAATAAGAAAATTCTAGCAACCAGCCTCTCAGTAAGTATTAGTTATGTGGGGAGCAGGTTATTTAAGTGTGATGGTTTGTGTGTATGTCTTCTAGTTGCCTTACTTAACTAGCAATAACACTGTCAGCTGAGATGCCCAAGGGAAATTGGGGTTGTTTGGTGTTGCAAGATTTGCTCTCTGAGGATCAATTCTTTGGAGCTTTCCATGAGCTATTTTACAATCCTTTAATTGCTGTGTCTGGAAAAAAACACCTGATATACATTCTAAAGCTAAAATAAGATGGCTGTCTAGCTAATGTATTTTGAGATTCACAGAAAGATGTGAAATTCATAATGGTCCGTTTGAAATGGTCTTTACCAAAGATCCTATCCAGCTGTATTGAAAATTGAAAAAGTGTTGAAATTGGATACATCTTATTGAACTTTAAGGATTTCTGTGGTGTTTTGTGTGGTGACGGAATTATACTAACCTGGATCTGAATTGTGAAAAAGCTTGGTTCAAATCATATGGAATGTTATAATACGGTCATCAGTTATCTGGACAAGACAAAGCAATTGTAGTTTGAGCTGTTCTGCACTTTTTTCTGACCATCTCCTTTAACAGGGTTTGCATAATTGTCAACTAGGATCTGTTGAAGCATTCACAGTGTTAGTCTTTTCTTGGCTCCGTGGCTATTATGCACAACCTATCTTTGCCTTGACAGTCCACACTAATTCAGTGAATTCGGAGAAGTCCTTTAGGTTTACACAACTGGAAGTACTAATTTCTTTCCACTGCAGGAGTGAAGTGTTTCCCCCACTTCAAATTTCACTCTGTTGTAATGGTGAACCTCAAGAAGCCATGGCTGGGGAGTTGGGAAAGCTGATTATGCTTTTTGTTACTGTGACTTGTAATTCACTGTAAGCCTGTCTGTAACAAAATATTCCTAAATAGGTAGTCACTTCAACATCTGTTTTCTGGCCAATAGGACTGACGAGCTATATCTTTAAGGTAGGATAATAGGATAAGAGATTTGCAAACTCTTAATATAACCTTGTTTTTCTATTTCACATATACTAAGGATATAGGTGCCTCAATAATTATTTTACACTTGATTTGGTTGTTGAGCATAAGGAGTTAATGTACACCTAAACTCATAGGGCTTTTTCATCAACTAGACTTGATGACAAATTATTTTTGGTAAGATGCTCGTATTCTGACTATCTAAGAGTTCTTATTTCCAAACCCAGAGGAACAGTCTTATGTACTAATCAGAATGTTATTCCTCCCTCAATTGGTACATAGGAAGATGATACTTGAAATAGTGAAAACTGTGTGGATAGCATACAGCTATAGCATAGTCACAAAACAAATCATCATCTTTAAGAAGTTCTAGAGTTATTTAGATGGCAAGAGAGCTAGATGTAGCTGTTTTCTGCTATATCGGATGGAGAGATGGATCTAAGCCTGTTTGAATATGAGGAAAACAGGTCGCCCTTATTTAAAATCCAAATGAATCTTTGATATATGATAACTATTCACTTGGAGAAATAAAACCTGTAGTTACTGGAGTTTAGTATATTTAGAACATCACAATGAAGCTGATACCTAAATTCATTGGCAATGGGGAAGAAAAAAGTTAAAGCCTGTTGGTATGTACTTCTTTTTTTTAAATTGAAGTATAGTTAATTACAATGTTGCGTTAATTTTGAGTGTACAGCAAAATGATTCAGTTGCATATATATACATATATATATGTACACACACATATATATTCTTTTTCAGATTCTTTTGCATTATAGGTTATTGCAAGATATCGGGCATAGTTCCCTGTGCTATACAGTGGGTACTTGTTGTTTACCTATTTTATATATAGTAGTGTGTGTATGTTAACCCCAAACTCCTAATTTATCTCCACCCCCATCTCCTTTGGTAACCATAGTTTGTTTGTTTTTTTCTATGTCTTGGTATGTCCCTCCTTAAAGCTATTTCAAAAACATGCAATAAAATTGAATATTTTTGGAAAGGGTACCTTTACCTTCCTTGTTTTGCATATAGAAAACAGGAATCTCTAGGCTTTTAAATCAAGGCTAAAATGTTACTAGATATAAAATTGACATTTTCAGATCCCTGATAAGTTTCAGGACCTGGAAAGGTAGTTCACTTGTATTCTAACCCCTAGTCAAAAACTAAAGATACCCTAAGTTTTAGAAAGTAAATGGATCATACTGTTTATAAGCTATGGCTTGCTGAGGGTTTAGATTCTGTCTCAGTCTCCAAGGTAAACAAACGCCCTTCTATCCAAAACTTTGGGAGTGGAGGAGGCTATAAATTGTAGTTGGATATGAAGCATGCTGAAGGACTTTGGGATCTGAGTGAAAAAGAGAACCTAAGGAGAATGCAGTCGAGTCTCTAGAGTAATGTGATGGGTATTATTCTATTCTGAGAGAATCATCACGTTTTATAGAGATGATGGGGTTCATACCAGGAACAGGTAGATCTCTCCAGATGGATGTTTAGAGCTAATAGACATCCAATCCCCACTGGAGATAGGAAGTTTTCATTCGTTCATGAATCATACATTGAGAACCTTAAAGCGCACAGAACCTTGTTAGTTTCCTGGAATATTATGTGGTTAAGGTGTTGCACGTGCTTCAGTAAAATTGAGGAATAGTAAAGACAGACATTTAAGGAAATAATTTTAAAATAATGTAATAAAGACCATAATAGAAGCACATAAACTTACAATAGTAGTGTGAAAGAAAGAATCGTGAATTTTGCTTTGGCACCTTAGGGACATCTTTGCAGAGGAGGTAGTGTCAGGCACGTGTGAGTGAGGAGTTGGCCAAACATACAAGAGTAAACAAAGGGACCATCAGAAATAACGTAAACTAAGGTTAAATATGGCATAGGATGTCTTATTAATTGTATGCCCTAGAAAGTAGCCCAGAGTAGGCCTCACAAAGTGTTTTCTGAGTGAATGGTTAAATGGGAGGCATCTTCTCTGGTTTTTCAATAACAATAACTTAGACTGAAAGAAAAGGAGCCGAAAGATTTGAACAGGTGTGCAACTGATGGTATATTACAAAGAGACTTAAGGTAACATCCTAAAGCTTTCCTATAAGTGGCTTTCAGGACCACCCTCTGCATTGTAAAAATTACTTTCAACCAGGCATTCTGGTGACAAACGTGTTGCACAGACCCACACAGTATGTGGTGTTCCATGCCATCCCAGAACACGTTCTTTGGGTCCCTGTTATTATTAGTTCTGTCCTTCTCTTTAGGCATTTCTGAAAGATGATCCAAATTGAGAGTTGAGCCCCTATTTACAGAAGGTTTTTGTATAATTACATACTTAGAGTTTTAAAGTAAGTAATTACAGATCCAGCCAGATAAATGAAGTTCCTGTGATGTTAGGGATTTTTCCAGGCTTTGTTTTTTTCCAGTCACTTGGCTGCTCAGCTAACACAGTGGGCACTGATACAGCAATAACAATGGTATGGGATCATGCTTAATATTTTCCCAATGTGATATGCACATTGAACATAGTCTTCAAAGGTGATTTGTAAACATGTGATTGAGAATAAATTTACTACTTTTTAAACAGTCTTTGCTATTCTTAACATTACCCAAAATTTTTCTGAAAAGTATATTTACTGTGGTACTCATAACCGAGGATTGGGAGAAAAATTATGGAGAATATCAATAGTATTAGGAGGCCCTGCTTATTATGCTATATCTGTTTCGCTACAATAGCCCTTCTGATCCCTTTCTATTACCATATTAATCTTCACTAGTATCTGACCCAGGTATTTTATCAGGATTGTCAAGAACATGACAAGGTCATTGCTTTTGACCCTTCAAGACATTACTAAGAAGCTGTTTTTAGCTACATCTTTTGGAGGCTGCCAACACATAAAATAGATTCTGTCATAGATATTTCTTTACTTCCTAAAAATAATAATGATATTTCACAATACATTCTGTGTAATTAAGACCTCGTGATTATTCTGGACCTGAATTCTTGGCTTTGACGACAGCAGGTGCATGTTTGGCACCCCTCAAATCTGAAATTCACTTTCTGAAATGCAGTTAACATGATTCCACTGATCATTAAAACCTGACTTGAACTTGCCACTCTACAACATATGCAGAAAATTAATGTGGTAGTTCTGCTGTTCCCAGAGCCTGTGGCTTCCTGAGCTCAGGAAAGCACTCTGAATTTTTAAAATTTTTAATGGCTTGGAAACAGAAAGCTAAAAACAAGAAAATGTCTTTTGGCATGTCTTAGTGTCTGTGCATTTACATTTTTTAAAATGTGGATCTATATGTTCATTTGGTATCATGAAGATAAAAAGTGACTCAAAGAGATGAATAATTCTGTTTTCTAATTGTAGTTTGTAAATAGTTAAGATATAGGGCTTGAAACCTGGGACTACAACCTCCTCATACAAATTCAAAATCAAAAATTTTAAATTGGACCAGTCTTCCCATACCATGTTGCTATTTCAAAGTAGGGCATCCAGTTCAGATATATTATAAAGTTCATAAGCATCAAAACAGTAAAAGCTAGGCACAATTTATGGACTTATTTGGCTGTAAAATATTTTTTAAAGACTTTTCTGACATCATCTCTCTGTTTCTACTCCCTCTATTTTTTTGTACTTAGAAGCATAGTTTCTTTAAACATCTAACCAATTTAATCTGAGGTTTAGCCACACGCATTTGTGCAATTGACTTCTATTTTCAGTAACTTATTGATAAATGTTTTATTCTCTAAAGAGTTACCTAATATGATTAAAATGTTCAAATTACAAATTTGGACAGATTTCCTGTCTAATGTACCTGATATTGTAACTTCTTTTAACTGTCCTACTTCTAGAACTCCGGTTCCCAATAAAGAATTGTTTGTTGCACTTGCTTTTAGCACCTAAACCACCTGAGTATTAACTGGGGAACCCGAAGAACTATGCGAATTATGTGCTTGCTAAAATTTTCATTGGAGAATTCACTTTGCATAAGGCTTTATGGTTGGCCAAGCTATAGGATACATGCGGTTGCACTGAAGAATAGGCAAAAATAATTGCCTGTTAAATTAAATTATTAATAATAATCCCTTAATTTAGGTGGTTTTGATTTTCCACTATCATTATTAATATCTCATATTTTATATATTGTTTTATAGTTCAAAGCATTTTACGCATAATGTTTAAAACAACGCCAAAAGATAACAGAAAGCAGTTTTTGTGTCTATTTCATGAATAGGAAAGTGGACCTAGAGCGTATAAATGACATGATTAGTAAGAGGACGAACAATGGTGAAAATTCAGGTCTTCTGATTTCAGTTCAATTAATTTTCTACCATACTTTAATTTGTAAATGTTTTTCCCCAGTACTCTTTGATTGAGATCATCTTAGGTACAGGGAACTGTAATATTCGCACTTGATAGGGGTCACGTTAATATGAATGGAATTCATTTGTTGATCTTGAAGAAGCACATTGACCCATAGCATATGATCTGTATTTATAACTAGTCTCTATTTTAAAATGTACCTCAAGGGTATAATAAAGGCATAGTATTCTTTGCTTTCAGAAATCCTTATAATAACCTTTTCCTTTTAGTACAAGACTAGAAAGAAGCCAGCATATTCAATCAGATAGGGAAATGGGAGTAGGAGTGGGTGGGAGGTAGAATGTAAAGGAACAATAATGCCATTGTAAGAAAAAGTAAAGGAAATGCTCATCAGAAAAAAAATAATTCCAACAGTTGGGAGAATATAGAAAGGTAATTGCATAAATGAAGTATTATCTGAAATGAATTTTGTAAGGGTTACAGCCACCTATCTCATTTCTGTGATAGGTAGAATTCAGGTAATGCTCTGGTTGCAAATCAGTGACCTGGGTATATTAAAGTGAGCTGAGTCCTAGCTATGCAGCATATTTCATTTCACCTTGCATCAGTTTATAAAATCAGGTTAATAATACTTCCCTATCTACCTCACAGAATTATTCTGCAGATCAAATGAAATAGAGGATGTGGATGTACTTTGGAACATTAAAAGCATCACAGTGCAACATAAAGCTATATGGCTCCCCCAAATCATGCAAGAAAGCAGTTTCATTATCTTAGAGCCAGACTTTGTATGAAATCTGGGGAGATACGCTTAAGAAAGTCTTAAGAACAATCAGAAGAGTTAAGCTTCTATATTTAAAAGCTGGAAGTGCCTAGAATAAAGACTGAATTCAAATTACCTTAAAAATACTATTTTATAAGTAGGTAATGGAGTTTTTTTCTATACCTGCCATGATTCCTACTGATATTAGTCATGTTAATGATGACATCAGTCTTTTCCTAGGCAAATATGATCCGAATTATTTGATAAGCTACCCACTGAATACTGAAAGTATGGAAAATAAAGTTGCGGTTTGGATTAGAAAAAGCTGAAAAGATTTAGTCTTAGCAATTTGCTGATGTATCTCTTATGCAAGCCTCTTGAGAAAGATAGGCATGTGTGCTAATGTCCCATTTAGGGGCAATAATGCTCTGTTCAAGAATGGTCATACTCACAGTGAGAGATTCCCTAGTTCTTCCTAAAGGGTCTTATCCTTGCCCTGGCATGATGAAAATTATCCAGTACCCTTAATGAAAATACAGAACATGTCGTTATGCAGTTTGTAAGTGAGATGAGTATTGGAGTCATGGCTAATATGTGAGTATCCCAAGCTGGGATGAAGTGTCACATCCAAAACATCACGTTGACAGCTATAAAAATGAAGGCCTGCATTTGAGTATAACACAAAGTAAGTAGCAAACAAATAAACTTACACCTTAGTAATCAGCATAAAGTTAATATAGGTCAGTAGTGTTATGAGCCTATCAAGTAAACCAATCAATTTTAAGATGCATTAAATTTTTAAAAGATGAATTCCCCTTATCTATACTGATCATTCTGCTGGAGTTTTGTGTACTGTTCTGTTCATCACATTTTCCAAATGGAATATCTTCAGAGGCTAACAGGAGAAAATAAAAAACCATGAAGCCAGGTTAAATTGTAGAATCTTCAAAGAACTTAGAAGCAATCAGGATTCTTTGTTATAAGCCCCAAAGGAGAGAACTTGAACAAGTAGGTGACAGCTCGAGGAGACATTATAATTAATTTACTTGGAGAAATATCTAACCGTTGCAGGGGTTTAGAGGTGGAATTGAGTGCCTCAAGAGGTAGTGAGTACCACAAGTCCCCCTGGAGGGGAGTCTGGACAGAATTAAAGCATTAGCTAGCTACTGGACAGAAGAACCTCTAAATCCTATTATATTTTCTCATTATTCTATTGAATAGATATATTGATTATAGCAGAAATGAACAAGCTGAAGGTGATTTACAAATTTAAAAATATGGAGAATGAGATGTGCCATTGTTGTTCTACAAATTGTATATTCACCATAATTTTTCTTCCCTGTCCTTTCTTATATTCTTCAAGTCATATAGCTTTTACTCATTCATTCAAGACATTCATTTAGCAAGATGTAAATGTTGCTTAACAGAATGCTGAGTGAATGCAATGTGTAAAGTATTAATCATGTGCAAGCTCCGCAAAGGAGAGAGAGACAGACAGACAGAGAGACAGGCAGACAGAGAGAATGAAAAAACGTATAATCTGACAATTAATTTTACAGTTACAGTTAATTTTAAAGTTAAGCATTTTTTTCCCACCACAGTATTGGAGAGTGTCCTGTTACAGACCAGGTCAAAAGTCATAAAAAAAAAAAAAAAAAAAAAAAAAAAAAAAGTCAGGCACCTCTCCTGGTAGTATCCTTGGCCTCTGTTACGCAAACTAAGGTTCTTGGTCTCTCAAGTGTGCGCAACACTGTCCTCATGTCAAAGGACAACAACCAGCGCCTGTCAGCCGTTGTATTGATGTTGATTTCTATTAACCATCGTAAAGGCAAAACGTCTCTTAGGGGAATTAGCAACCGGGAGATCATTTCAAAGACAATATCTTTATTATAACTTTAATCGATGTTTCTCAAACTAGAGTCAGCAGGAACATTCTTGGAGTTTGGACCTTCTCACTATTGAGAGCTACTATCATCATAAAGACTTGCAGCTGGTCCCTACGTGACCCTTGCAGAGATATAGCAATTCACATTTGGCTTCTGTTTGCCCCTGGAAATTTATATCATGCAAGCAGACTGAAAGGTTAAAGGGACAGGGTGGTGTCAACAAAGGCATTTCATTCTGCCCCCACTTCTTTTCCAGATTATCTAGCTTATTTTTGTTTCCTAAGAATACTCGTCTTCCTTTGCTTCTTCCTTTTAAGTAAGAAAATTATAGATACCCAGCATCACCATCAACTTTTTTCCAATTTTGATACTAGAAATGTATATTTGCCATTTATTCAAGTAATAGTTACTTTTTGAGAACCTTTAAGTTTGGCACCTTCTTAGGGGTATAAAACAGAGAACACAATAGACAAAAAATCCATGCCTTCACAAGAGTCATGTTGTCGGCTCACACCCAGGCCTTCAAAATAAGCCATTTAGCTAAAGGGGAATAGTAATGCAATGAGTGAAATAATCTTTGGGATAAAAGTTCTGATATGATCTTTTCTAGGCAAACTCATTTATTTCTTTGCAAATTCAAAATATATTTTGATTGCTAGTTTGAAACTGCTGTTCTATTGATTTTCTACTTCTGAGAGTTTCTGTGACATTTATAATGAAGTTAGTAGTATGAGTTAAAACTTTAAAAAGTATAGATTACTCATAAACTTTATTATTTTTTTAAATCACATTTTTTTGGTTCTGGGAAAATGTGCTTAGTGCTCAGTGAATCCCAAGCTTGTAAATTAGATCCAAGGGGACAGTTTCAGGGACAGGAATATAGAGTAGATTCAGTTTGCTAATAAGCAGAATTTTTAGTGTAGCTCCTAAGGCCTTCATACCGCTTTGCTTCCATGAATGAGCAAAAAGGATATGTAGGATTTAGAAGCAGTGCAATTACAGCATTTTCTTGAAATTGTCAAACATCACGTTTATTAAATCTGCAGAAAACAAGTTACCTGTGCTTCTTTTCTCTTTCCTTCTTGATGAGGTAAAATTATTATGCATCAAAATAAGTCTGGTTGACTAACTAAGAGGTAGTTGGTATTTAGAACTCAAAGTGATAAATGCTAGGTATATAATTGATAGTTCAGAAATTTGCCAATAGATAAATATACTATACTGATGTTTTGAGTTATTTCTAGACTTGAATATTTATTATGCTGTCATTTTTCAAGTGATAATATTTACCCAAGCAATTATAATTTTCTGTTTGGTTAGAAGAAGGATATTAGAGAGCTGAAGGGTGATATTAACAGCATCATTAATACAGCATTATAATTATTAGTAAACAGAGCATTAATAAAGCTATAATACAGTACTGTAATTATGCATTAATACATCATTAATAAATGCACACAGTGGTCGCACAGTTCATTGTTACAGAGTTAAGTACAACTAATATTTAAATCTATGATATTTCTCATCTTACTCTTCTTTTTTTTTTTTTTTGTGGTAAGCGGGCCTCTCCCGTTGTGGAGCACAGGCTCCGGACGCACAGGCTCAGCGGCCATGGCTCACGGACCCAGCCGCTCCGCGGCATGTGGGATCCTCCCGGACCGGGGCACGAACCCGTGTCCCCTGCATCGGCAGGCAGACTCCCAACCACTGCGCCACCAGGGAAGCCCCTTACTCATTTTTATTGGAACAGGCATAAACAATTTGAAAACACTAAATCACATCTGTTATTTGGTTAATAAGAAGACTAAATCAAATCCCTGTTAAATTTTCCATGTTTTTACTGAGTAACATACATACTTCAGTGGTTAAGAATGTAGACACTGGGTTCTGATAGAACTGAATAGAAATCCCCAAAAACAATGACTTTGATTTATTTAAGTACCTAAGTCTTGGTCCTGACAGACAGATACTGGCTGAAGGCAGACCCAGCCCTGGTTCCTCATATGTTTCCTGTCTCCTGGTGGATACTGTCTGCCTGGAGCAGATGCTTCACTAGGGCTGTGGCTCCTCTCTGCTTTCAGAATTGCGCTGACAGAGCACTGAGGTTTTCTCAGAAAATCTCAGCAGAGAGACCCTGCTTTGAAGATGAGAGATGAGACGAGTGTTTCCCTGTCCTGCCAGACCTACAGGAAAGCACAGTCTCTGAAAGTCAAGACTCATGGATCTTCTTATGTTAGGTGTCACTGACCTACAAGGCACTCTGACACACTGCCTTAGTTTTTTGGTCCACAAAATGGGTCACAGGGATCTTGGAGGATAGAATGTGTCTGGTTGGGGTTTGGGAATAAACAGGACCTACAGGAGAACCTCAATATTTCTATGCATCAGATTCTCCTGCCACCCCTTTTTTTTGAGAGTTGAACTGGAAACAGGCAAGCACCAGGCACAGAAATACACCTTTCATCCTGCTTTCTCAGTGGGGTTTGATCTCATGGGATACTGTCTTGCTAGACTAGCCCTGGTGGCTGGTCATGGCACCAGTCAGCACTGGGTGGAACTTATAGATACCAGTATACTAGATCTAGATGGCCAAAACTGTTATGAATATCATTACATAACGTTAAAGAATAAATTTGAATTATGGTCCTGATAGTTTCTCTCTTTTTAATCTTGGGTTACTTAGTTTCTAAACCTCAGTCTTCTCATTTGTAAAACGAGGACTCTAATAATGGGTCTGCCTCACTGGGTTAGACTGAAATGAAATGAAATGAAATGAAATGAAATAAGGCCTGTGAAGGGCCTAGCATAATGCTTGATGCACCATAAGTACTGAATAAATGGTAGCTATTAGCATTTTACATTAATGACTATTGAATTAGACTCTTTGGCATTTGTTGGTATGTCAGATTCTTAGTGCTCATAGAAACCACTAAGGTCCAGGTCAACTCCCTTCCTCAACCTGAAATAAATGAAACACTAACTTTGCTAGATTTTTTTGCTGAAAATACATAGCTTTGTGAGAGAGCTTGAGAATTCCAGTGGTGAAGGCTATAAAGATACTTATTGGTTGCTCTTTTAATACTTCACAATATTGTAATCTTGTTTCTGTTTGGGTTGTGGGCATGAATTGTCATATTTTTGACCTAAAGCTTGGGCCAGAATAATTTAGGATGAAGAAATAAGTGGCATGCAATAAAGTAAAATGTCACGTTTGCTGCAAATCTGAAATGGACATTATACGTATTTAGTCTTTATGTTAAATGGGGTTGGTGTGAGAAACCTAATGCCTTTTTATAGCTTATTAAAATAGACAAAAATGCCCAAATGTTTAAACGTCAAACGTATTAACACAGGAATGTTAACCATATTTTGAGAGATCTCTTAGCTCGATATTTTAAAAATATGGGTTAAAGCCACAAAAATTTGTGTTGTCATCAAGTGCAGTTGAATGTGTGATGAGCTTATTCTTGTTGTCCTTCAACTTATCTCAGGCCAAAGCTGAGGACGGTAGGTGTTCAGGACCTCCACATGCTAAGTTAGAGGGCTTCTGGGAGGTGAGGTGGGCCACAAGCCCTCCAGACTTTTGAGAGGAGCCAGAACATTTTATTAGACTGGAACACATATTGGAAGAAATTAAACCATTAAGATGTGTTTCTTGAGTTTAGATCTTTAATAATCAGGATACGTTTGTGGAGACAACTGGTATGCTTGAAAGAACATAGATAGCCTTTGAAGTAATACTTTATTCAAATTCAAGTTACCTCATATACTAGCTATGGCACCTTAAGCAAGTCATCTAATCTGCAACCCTCTGTTTCCTTATTGCTAAAATTGCAACAATAATGCCAAATTCCTTTAAGAATATTAAGGGACATAATATAAATTAAGCTACCGTAATGGAGTATAATACATATCTGCAAATAGAAGATTTTTTTCCCCAGTGTGCGTAAGGGATTATTCAAAAGGTGAGCTGGAGAGAGATTATTTTAAAAAGTTCATTTGGTGACAAAGTAGGGAAATATGAAAAGTATTTCAACAGCGATTTAATGGTACTTTTCTTCTTATACTCTTAATAGATTCTTATATCTCTTCTAACCTGAGAAGATTTTTTTATTTTTTATGTCAGGCAGATAAAATGTGGCGATTAGTTTTAGTGAACACAATCTTACTGCTCCTAAAATTTAGCACTCTACATTGATGAATCTTGTTTACTTTATGTCATTAAATTCATGGTGAATTTCATCATCTAAAATACTTTTCTGAATTTATTCTGAGTATGTATTTTCTCTGGGAAAAGGCTGCTAGGAGAGAAGCTATTTTTAACCTAATGTATACTTAGGATATAGGTTTCAGTATTGCCAAATGGCTCTAAAGTGGGCAATACCCAGGTTCACGGAGATAGATATAGATACCAAGTTCATTGGATTCATAATATATAAAACATTATATATTAAATACACATATATAAATTATGCATTATATATGTTACAGATATTATACATTAATTCATGTTGTTAACATTTTAACAAGTGACAAGTTTTTAAACATGATGTGAAAATTAGATCAAGGCTAAACAAATACAACCTTGCAGACGTTATTTCAGATGCTTAGCCTAAGAGCGCATAATGTCTAGGCTTATTGGGAGACCCAAGGTAATTTTATACCTGCTGTGTGAGGTGTGATTATTGCAGAGGATGTTGTATACTGGTACTCAGGTTTAAGTAGATGATGTGGCCACCAAGGAGGGAAAGGAACTAGGCTGTCGAAAGGAATATAATAAGGAGAAATGGATTGAAATTAAATCAGGATGATTTCAGCTGACTAGAAGGAAAAAATGTCCTCTGAGATCTTATTATCTTCTGACATACTCTCACATGGGAAATAGTGAAAATGCCAAAAGTGGATAATTTTAAATTGGCCTGACCACCTAATGAAGACTTTTAACTGCAAGGACCTGCCCTAAAACTGGTTTTCAAAGTCCTAGCTAGAAAAAATTAATGTGTATGTGTGTGTAAATTTATTATTTTGTATATATACTTACATGAATTCACACGTATAATTTTTGCAGAGGAAAATTTTGCAAATAAGGAAGTTTTCTAGAAATTCCTTTGGGTGATAGGGGTTGACATTTTGTTTGCTTTTAAAAAGCTTTATTGAAATATAATTCACATATCATGTAGTTCACTCATTCAAAGTATGTAGTTCAGTGTTTTTTAGTACACTCACAGAGCTGTGCAACTATCACCGACATTGAATTTAAAACATTTTTCTACTCCTCAGAAGAAACCCCTCTCCCTCCCTCTCCCAAGCCCTAAGCTACCACTACTTTCTGACCCCATTCCTTTGCATATTTTGACATTTCCTATAAATAGAATCACACAATATGTGGTCTTTTAGGAATGGCTTCTTTCATTTAGCGTAATGTTTACAGGGTTCATCCATGTAAAAATGTAGCATGGATAACTTCATTCTTTTCAACACTAAGTAATATTACATTGTATGGATATACCACATTTTGTCTATCAGTTAAATGGACATGTGGATTGATTTATTTTTTGGCTATCATGAATAATGCTTCTATGAACATTTACATACAAGTTTTTGTATGGATAGTGATTAGCTTGTGTGTGTGTGTGTGTGTAATTTTACAATATATATTCTCTACATTGTGATTTGGGGATCTCTGAAAGAATTGAAATGAACTACAATGTATATTTAAAATTAAAAAATACTTAATGTCAGAGCCAGTGTTTTTGTGTAGTTTTCTACTGATCATTAATATCTATTCTTACAGTTGATGTAAGAGTGAATTATCTGTTGGGGTTACAGGAAAGGGGAAGATATCTTAATATCAAACCTTTATGCATTACATCACTTTCCATTTTTATGGCACTTTCACCCACATTCTAGGGCACATATGATCATCTCCATTTTTCAGATAATAAAAGTAATATGCAAAGCTGCTCACAAGTGTCCAAAGTCACATGATGTATTAAGGACAGAATTTCCATGAAATACAGTTGTTTGATGTTTAGTTCAATATATCTGGGTTTTGTCTCTTACATGTGTGCAACTTGGCTGAGATACTTAATCTTTCCAAGCATCATTTTCCTTGTCTTTCCATGGTATTGATAATAATTACCTCACATATAAGATTATTATTGGGTGAAAATGGAACAGTTCATGTACAACTTTGTAAATTTTACACGCATAATAAGTGTACAATAGAGATTCGTGGTTGTAGTAACAGTAGCACCAGAAGTAATAGTAGTAATAATAATAACTGAGATTAAAACTCTGATTTTATGATAACTAATTCAGAATTTTTTGGCACACAAGACTACATTTATGTAATTGGCTTGCCATTTGGCTATTTTTGGCCACCTTGTGTGTATAATTTCACACCTTCTCTTTGCCCAAATATAGTCCAAATGCCAAGATTTATTCACATACATGAAATCACACACATCCGTATACAAATTGAGTGGCCCAAAATAAGTACCCAACCAAATGGTAAGTCATATCCAGAAAGGTTTATACACACACACACACACACACACACACACACACACACACACACACACACACAACTGAAATACCAATTCATGTAACACTTCTCATTTTTAAGGCACCTTTTAAAGGTTGATGTTCTCACTGCACCCAGGGAGCAGCACATTAGTCAGTGGTCTAATGTCTCTGAGCTCATGGAAATAAACAACTTGGAAAGCTTGAAGGACCAACAGAGCCAAAATCTACACTTGAATTAGAAGGTCATCTTTTGTATCTGTTAGCCCTTTTCTTATATTTCTTACACACACACACACACAAATACATGTATACATATATATTTCTTATATTTTTAAATTTTAAATGAATGCTTTCTTTGTTAAAGGAAATTTGAAAAAAAAAATTAAAAGGAGAAGATAGCCATGGACAACAACATCACTCAAAACCAGGCTATTTATTTTCTTTCAAACTTTAATTGCAGATAATTGGCTTATACCAACTCTACAATTTTGAATGCTGCTTTTAAAAATTAACTTGATAGTAGCAGCATTTTATGTTATTTTGGTCCTTATTAGCATAAGATTAAAGGCTGGTTGTTGGGAGTTGTTCTCCCATGGTGGATTTCTCATATGTAGGTTTAGGTTCTCTTTAGTGAACTTTGGGTTGAAAGCTTCATAACCCATGATTAGAAATTTGAAAAGTTGTGAAAAGAATATTTTGTGAAACATTTCACATAGTGTTATGTTGAAATTTCTTAGCTTCAGGATGTATTTTTTCCTAAGCACCGTGGAGTTAAGAATTATTTTTCTCTAGGAAAACTGATCCAATCACTGCTGCTAGGAGTAAGAAAGCCTAATTTTATGTGCTGAAGCTATTGAACAACTTTCAGCTCTAAGGGGAAAAAAAAGAAGAAAAAGAAAAGAACTATAGATTTTTGTAGGTATTTCTTTGAAATACTATTTTGAAAGTATAACGTACATAGTTACACAAATAATAGAACATATATCTACACTTGTCCTCCATCCACATGGCTGAGACATATAAAGTTAATCTTATCCTAAGAATACAGACTTCCACAACATTTTGATATCTTTTGTGGATTAAAAACAGGATCTCCATGATGTCTAGGGTAGAATTATATGCATGATTACACCTTTGTGCCAATAGATAGTATCCAGAGAGCAGGGCAAAAATTAACCTACTGTCTAGAATAACCCCTGGAAAAATCCATATATAGCAATTCAAAAGGTAAGAGGGTTCAAGGGGAAAAGGAAAAGATAAATGGCAAAGTTAAGATTTGAACTCCCTACTGTCTTTACTCAAACCTGATGCTCTTAATCACTATAGTAGACTGTACCTACAGCTCATTCCTCAAAACTATACATACCATAAATTATATGTAAAAAAATGTGCAAAAACAAACACGAATATGTTCTCGTACTTCCTTGTCTATCCTGGAATGACATGTGTGCTTAATAGGAACTGCATACAATCCAATTTGAAAATCTATATGATACCTTTCTGATAAAGGAGAATGAAAAGTAATTTATAATAGTAGTTATAAAATAATACATATATTTTAGTACGTTAATGCTCGGGGATAACACAAGAGAAAACTCATTTAATTAGTCATTTGCTTGCACCTATACACAGAATCACTGTGAATGTGACAGCCACAAATACAGTCTAATAAGATATGTTAAATAATCAACTCAGTTACCCTGTGTGGCGTTGCAGTCAATGCTCTGATTTTCTGATATAACGAACAAATCTCGTTAAGTTCAGAAAAACATAAAACAATAATAACAACCAAAGTTTAAGTTTTTCTTGATTAATACCATAGATGAATTCCTGGAAAATTCAGTTTATATAAAACCCATGCAAAAAACCGTTTATATGTGAAACAGACTTAAGTTATAGACTCAGATCATTATAAATCGATTTTTTTTTTACCTACATGAATATCCAGAGAAACAGTCAAAATTTATATAGGATGTAGGACACTTTTTTTGTGGGGCAGGACCTTAATAGGCATTGGCGTAGGTCTACTAGGGTACCTGATTCTACCTATTGAATTTGAATATAACCCCCTCATAATGTAACTTTACAAATGCAGTCTAACATTTTCAACAATGCCTTCTAGGGACTGATACCACCTTCAGTGAAGTCCACTTATATATCCTGTACCATAAAGTTTTTGTTCACTATTGTAACCTAGCACCTGGCCCTGTGTCTGGCACATAGTAGCAGTTTAATAAATAGTTCTTTAGTGAATGAACACAAGGGTGTTCATTTTACTTACACGGCATTTTTCATCTTCTCTTAGATAATGACCACAAATTTGCATTTTCAACCCTGACCTCTCTTCTGAGCTCCACAAAACCAAAAAAACAAAAAAAGAAATAGTTAAAAATGCAATTTCAACATTAGACTTATACTATAAAGAGGAAAATTTATTTGTCTACAAGTACCTCAACCCTTCAAACATAGACCTTGGTACAAAAATAGCGTTTAGTAATAATAGAAGACACGTTCAAGAACCTGAAGATCCATGTCAAAAACTGTAGAACTGATTTGATTGTTGGTTTTTCAGAGTTGGTGTTTCCTACACTAAATTGTTAAGAAAAAGTTAGGCCACTTTAACTTGCTGTTGTTACCTTTGTAAAACTCAAGGAAAGTAGTTATTCCTCTTTGACTTGAGTCTAAGAATACCGAGTGTTCAATCTTTGACCCTAAGAACTCAATTATTACTTGAATTCAGTTATCAGAAGGCCTGACAATAGGTTTGTTAGCTCCTCACCTGCACTGCGACCTTGTTTCTTCAGGCTCGTCATCGTTTTTCTGTCCATCGTGCCCTCTCAGGCTACGGGAGATCTTTCTGCCATTTCCTGGGCTGCCCTCTCTGGGACCTTCAATTCCTTCTCCCAGTGACATCCAGCAATTCTTAATCTCCAGGCCTGCATTCTGTTTACTCTACCAACCCCATCCCAGATTGTTGACTGTTGCCATAGGATTAAAAAAAGGGAAAGAAACAAAAAACACGGTAATTGGTTCCACTTAAAATTCATACTTTTCCACATTCTAATGTCACTTACTACCAAAGACTTTGCATTTAGTTTTACTATCGAGGTTGAAGCTATTTCGTCTGTCTTCCCTAATCTTTTCCCATATCTACCTGTTAATACATGCACTTGGAGTATTTTTAAAATATTCTTTACATTCATCCATAAGCTCCTCTTAAGACTGTTTTTTATCCTAGAAACATATTAATGAAGCCAAACATGTGAGACAGGATAACAAAGGCACCAGTGGTCCCAGAAAAGAGACTCAAGTGAAATAGCCTACTTTCCCTTCCTACCTGTCACTTGTATTTCTCATCAGTGTGTTCAATGCTAAATTATTTTGTAATTCTTCCTGTAGTCATTCATTTGTAATGAATCTTCCCTTCCTTTCATTTACCATAACCCTTTGTTTATTTTGTGTGTACCGTCTACCATAGTACACCAAGTGCAGTGCCTGTGTATGAGCATCTCTCTTTTCCCCTTTAACTTATGCCGTCTTCGAGACTGAAAAATAAGAGGCATAGTGCCTTGCACAGAGGAACTATTCAATGATTATTTATTGAATAAGAGTAGACTTGTTGGTCTTAGAAATCATGGGTGGGAGAAAATACAATTAAAAAAAATTAAATATAGGTAGCAAAGAAGAAAACTACAAAGCAATGAACTGAAAACAGTGTGATGTCATGCCTGTGAGTCAGCCACCCTGGAGCAGATCCTCCAGCTGCATTCAAGCTGACTCCGGCCACAGTCCAACTCTGCACTGCACTCTGCTGAGACTCTGAGCCAGAACTGCTCAGTTAAGATCTTCTTGAGTTACTGGCCAACAGAAACAGTGTGGATTATACATTTTATTATAGGTTTAAGCCACTTAGTTTTCTGTTTATTATACAACAATAGATAACTAATATACCCGTTTTTCCTAATGAATCTGGTTCAGTGAGATGTGGAGTATCTTCTGTAAATGCAGAAGAAATAACTTGTGAGAGAAAGCACTCAGTGAATAATTTTAGATTAGTAGTACCTAATGCATTACGGTCCCTAGAGCTACATGGATTTAAAGCTTCACTGGAGCCTTGACCTTTAGGGACACTTGAGGTGATAGTTACACGTAAGCACTCATGTATGACATCTTTCACTGAATCCTAACAATATTATTGCCCCTATTGTTTGTTTGTAGACATTGTCATTAACCACCTTAGATACCAGTTTAATGGATTGACGTAGAGCCCTAGTGTCACCATTGTTTAGTGCTTCTCAGGGGATGCTATTGTGTAGCGCAGGTTGAGAATCACTGCGCTACTTTCTGATGATTATATTTTATGCTTCCCATTATATTCTTGCCTAGCAGTGAGCATGCTGTTTACCTCTTTGCGTAGCACTTGGCACAGTGCCTTGGATGGAGTAGGAAGCCAATAGCTATTTGTTTACTGACCTTATGCAGCACAATACACCTTGAAAACAATACTTGAGAGGACATTAAATATCAGTCTCAGAAATTAGTCAGTGAGCGTTAGCAATAGGAAAAAACCAGAGAAGACCTAGTTAAAAAGGAGGACCAGGGGAGAGAAGGGAGGTCTTTTCAAAGGTAAATACTATACCTTCACTTTTTAGGTGATGCATTCTTATTTAGTGTAGACTGATAGAAAGAAAAAAAGGAAAAAGAAAAAAAAAAAGAAAACAGCAAGGATGACGAGAAAGAAGAGAGGAGGGGGGCAAGACACTGCTAACCTAATACAAGTTTCATGGTCTCCAGAAAGTTCTTTGGAATGGTTTAAATTTTGTTCTTACTTTTGAAAACCATAGTTCAGTGCACCAAGATTCTATTTCATTCATTGTGTCTGGGTTGTATTTACTTCTTATAGAAATGGTCTAGAGGAAACCAAATGATAGTGTTCCAGATTGCTATAAAACCTTTGATATATTGGACGTTTTCGACATTCATGTTAGCTAGTGGGAGAAAAAAGCTCTGAGATTTTTAGAAGGGTTATACCGATGAGAGCCTGTTCAGCTTTCTCTCAGTAAATTGTGTGTAGCTATCTCCAGGCTTGTCACAATGCTTGCCAAAACATTGCTCACTTTATGTTATAGTTAGAAAAATTCAGATTCACAATTATGGTGTTCTCGTCCATGTTTTAGGTCAAGACTAGTCTCTCTGAAAGAATATTAATAGCTTCGAAGACTTTATTTCATTGTAGAAATATTAATGAGGCATATTCATTGTGATTCCAGACAGTAGATAAAACAGTTAAAGCAGCAGAAATGACGCTGGGTTTACAAGCAGTTATTATAGCTAAGATTAAGAGTTCATCTAGATTTCCAAGAAATAAGTCAAGTAGGCAGCAAATGATATGATATACATTTATGGGCTGTTAAGTATTGCAGAGAGCTTCCAGTAGGTATTGTTTATTGATGTGTATTTCAATTGCTAAATCAAAATATTTATAACAATAGGTAATGAGTAGATTTTCATTTATAAACTATAGAGTAATAAAAAATGAAAAGTAAAGGGATTATTAGCTGAGTCCAGCGGTATTGTATAACTGCCTCTTAATGGGTTCTCCCCTCATCTACTTTCTCATTGCAGACATTGTGAATCATAATAGAAGGCTGTGGGCATGTTAGAAAAATTTGTCCAGAAACAGTAATAAAATTACAGTATTCTAATGACTGATTTTCTAGGATGAATTTTCCACTTTTGTTTTATGAGATCGCCCAGACAAAGAGAATAAATTGCATTTAGTGCAGTCTCTCAGGGAGAAATATGTCTCTTTTTTAGGAAAAGAGAAGTGGACCGTCTTGTATCATTCGGTCGGTTAATGTACTTGTTCCTATACCTCAAAGTGATATCATAAATTATAAAAATGTGATTGCATGCTCTCTTGCCACTCTTGGAAAGAATTCATGGACAAATCCTTCATTGAAATAGCATTAAGACTTTGGCTTGCACTAAAATATTTAAATAAAGACACGAATATACTTATCATTCACTTGTTAATGTCAGAGAGAGAATGTAAGAGAGAGATAGGAGGACAGAGAGAGAGATCTCACTTAGGCACACGTGTACTTCCTTATATTTGTTTTATTTCCTTATGTAAACCATAAGCCTTTAACATTCTTAAATGCAAATTTCTTTTTCTTTTTGGTTTTCAAAAAGATTATATTTCTCTGAGAGGCGGTGACTAAATTGAAGCAAGCCTGATTTCAAAATATGATTTCTAAAATACTAGTTTTTTTAAGTCTTTACAGAAATCTTGGGACTGAAGTCATTCTAATGAAATCTGGAGCCAGTGATAGATATGTGAACCTTTGGATTTAATCTCTCCAAACATATTTCTGACTAGAAGCAATTTTGTTTCATCCAACTAATGTGAAATCAAATCGTCCTGTAAATATATATTTTGGTGAGAAATGGTATACCTCAATGACAGGTGCTAATTGGAGGCTGTATGAACCATTTCCAAAGTTGCACAGAAAAGAGTGATCGTTCCATCCAGTCAGGTCCTCAGCTCTGGGCCTTCATGATGCTTCATTGTGATAACACAGCAGTCATTCCATCCGTGGGCAACCGCTGGGGAGTACTGGCCAGTTTGTGTACCACTGTGGCTCTGGGGACAAAGGCAAGTCTTTTGTCTTTGGAGATATACCTGTACTCTAAAATTCACGGAATGTGTATATTGATAAGCAGTCACCTACCCAAGAGGGTTCTTCAGAAGAAAGGAATCATGCAGTGTAGCTAGGTAAAATTTTCAAAACACGTGAGACCATGTAAAATTTGAACCTTGAGATCTCACATGAAGCAAATATTTTAGCATGATTTATACTAAGGGATAATCCAGAGTAGGTTTGTTGGTTGGTTGGTTGGTTTGTTGGAAAGTACAAAGGAGTCTTTGGGAAGATGTGTGATGCAGTAGGGAGAGCACTGGAATGAAACATTACAGCAGTGTTTCTCTCCTGTGTGTGATCCTGGCAAGCTTTATGACCTTGGACAAGTCACTTTACCCCTGGGGCCCTATCCTATAGAATGTGTGGACTGGATTAAATGGTCTCAGTGATCCATTCTTTTCCTAACGATCTAAGGCTTCATGTGAATGAGCATATGCCAGCTGCTAGATTCTTTATTCCTTTGAGCCTTCATAATAACCTCAGGAAACCTAAAGCTACAGTATTTCTACTTGGTGATGCAGTACCCCATGGATGATCTGAGGGCTTGGTGTTTATGTAAGCCATGTTCCATGATGATGCAGGTGAATAGTGGCATAGGGAGAGTAGAAAATTTGCCATAAAATGAAGAAGAAATTGTTGTAAAACTTGTAGTGCAGCTGGATAAAAACTATGAAAAGACAAGCAGTTTAGCTTAATAACCAATCAAGATTTCTTTTTCTATTGAAAAGATTACAAATATATGTGGAAAGGTCAACTTCTTGCATTTTTTATTGTTTCTATAAAATGGATATAAATAACAAAGGATCTATGAATCTGTGTTCTTTCCTTGATACATTTTTTTTAAATGAAGTTGAGTTTTAGATACTTTAACTTGAAATGCTAAAAAGCAAAGTGTAGTTTTGTGACTGGACTTTCAAGAAGGCATTTAAAATATCTTCATTTTCTTATGTTGTAGCCCACAAGCTAATGAGGGGTTTGGTAGGTGTTGAGCAGCTGTGAGAGCAGCATGTCTCTTTATTTATTGATGAAAATCCCACTGGAGAATTGTCTGGAATAGAAAAATAGCTCAAACCATGTCTGTGCTGAATGGGAGAAAATATACAAAGGGGGAAAAAAGCTTACAAGAGAGAATAGGAGACTGCTGATCACTGGTATCATCTTTAGAAAGAAGTCATCAGGGATGAAAATGTGAGATTTGGAGATTAATGAAAAAGTAAAACTTTTTAAAACAAAATATAAGAAAAAAATAATAATCCAGTGAGAGGGGAAAGGTTGCATTAGTTCAGTGTCTTTAACATAGACATAAAAAATATTACGTTCTAAGTGAATTAAAAGATGTCTCTAATTCATCCATTTTTTTGTGCTGGAAGCTGCCCTACAGAATATCTATGCCAACTTCTTCGTTTTTGGATGTGGTAACCAAGTCCCTGAGAAACTGCTTGATTAAGAGTCCATGATCAATTGCTAAATTAATGTGCAGATAAGAATATGTCCCCAGCCACCCAGACAGAACTCCAGGTTCCCAGTCAAGTGTCTAGTCCCTTTCCTAGATGACAAAATAGGATGGAAAGGGTTTACACTCAGACAGCAAGCGTTGGTTATTTGATCTCAAGGACTTTTTCTCTTTGAAATCATGTTCATCAAGTGCAGTAAAATTTTCTGAGAGAAAGTCTACCAGGAAAATTCTGTGCATGTTACCCCACCACTTGATAAAGCATTTTAAAGTATAAAAGTTGGACGTTAAAGAACAGTATTAAATTTATTAGTTGAGGGAATGTAGATACACTTTTTGTATATATGGAATATGTTTATGTACATTTAACTGTATATCTGCCTGTACACTGTGTATTTTCTTGTCTTAGCTCTATGTTGATTGCGCCAGTATTAACTGTACTTGTTGATTGATTATGAGGGTGGTGCGTGGTAGAAATAAACCATAGAAAATTATTTGATATGGAGCATCTCAAAGTGTGACTAACACATTAGATGATCATGCAAACTTTACTAAAATTTAAAAGATGTAAACATACGTTCTTTGCCGTACCACTTTTGGTGGTGTTAGGAAATTTCTCTGAAATTCTAAGAAGTAACAATGTCTTACCATTATAGAACAATGGCATCTTAAGGCATTTCTCAGCTGTAGAAATTAGGACGCTTTTCGACTTCAGGGAGTGATTCTACCACAAACACAGATACGGTAAGAAATGGCATCCAAGGAGTTGATGCCATCAGTAGCACTGATGCTATATCCTGCCTTTACATTCCTTTCTACTGGCTCTAGAATAAGAATAGAAACTATATTAATATTATATTTTAAATCATTAATATTATAAGTTGCTTTAACAGTAATAGAAAGTTGGATTATTGTACAATTCCATTATCAGGTAATATTTCTGTCCTTTAAAACAGTCACTCAGGCACAGTTATTGCCGGTTTCTCAGTCTACACAACAAAATAAGAAGCAATCATGGAAATGCCTGGCAGGGAAGGGAGAGGGGAGTAAGAATCAAAAATAATGGGGCTTCCCTGGTGGCGCAGTGGTTGGGAGTCCGCCTGCCGATGCAGGGGATGCGGGTTCGTGCCCTGGTCTGGGAGGATCCCACATGCCACGAAGCGGCTGGGCCCGTGGGCCATGGCCACTGGACCTGCGCGTCCAGAGCCTGTGCTCCGCAGCGGGAGAGGCCACAGCAGTGAGAGGCCCGCATATCGCAAAAAATAATAATAATAATAAAAAAATAAATAAATAATGCCAGGGCAAAAATCTGTCTTTGTAAGATTACCTTTTACTTGTTATGTATAAAATGGTAAATATTTTAAAGAGCCTATTTCTCCTCACTGTCTAAACAGAGCTGTAGTATTAAGAGGAAATTTAAAAAGTGATATTACAAATATGCAGTGTAATAGACCATTAGTCTATAAAATGGAAATGGCTGTTGCAGTTTAGCACAGAATGCAAATCACTATTGAAACACTGCAGTTTGTTATATTATGAGCAGTCAGAGATCATGCATAATGCAATGGGAAAAAAGGGAGCAGCCTGATCACACACCATCATTTTAACCTGATTCTGTGCCCATGAAGAGTTGATATTTGAAATGATCTCTGGTGAGGTTTGGCCGGATGCAAGTAGCTTCTGCAGGGGAATATGTTTGGTTCTCATTTTGCATCTTCTGCATATTTATAGAATACGGAATAAGAATGCTTTTAATTATGCATGGGTTAAACTTCAGTCCAGGATATGTTTGAGGTCTTAACTGTTCGGGTGAAAATAGACTTCCACAGATTATCCAGTTGCTCTCTCAATGGACACAAAAAATGGTTCTGTGTAAACTCTTCATCTGCAGAGCCAATATTAACTTGACACTTTTTTGTTTTTACTTTTTAGTTAAAATTTTATTCATGATCATATTCTTAATCACAATATATTTGATTGCAAAACAACCTGTCTTAGAATAATACAGTATGAGATGCATTTGACCAACAGTACAAATACAGTAATTATAATACTCAAATCTTAGGTTCATAGATATTTAATGTATTACACGTGCATGACACTTAAAAAAAAAATCCTGTCTTGAAAACTTTATAGAAGCACTTCTCTTTTCATCAAATATAAGGCTCACGTGAGCCTATAACAAAACTGAATACCGTTCATGTGTCAAAGGACAAGGCTAAGCAATAAGTTATTCTTTTAAAAATATCTATGAACCAGAACAATTTTCTGTTTGAGATTGAGAAGCCAAAGACTATTAAGGAATATTTTAAGGCTGAATAGAATCAACAAAGGTAAATAAGGAGATTGGGAAGAAAGAAACAGTTCAGTATTAACAATGCAGTATATCTGCCAGGTTCCTGTGCTCAGCCAGATCATCTTGAAAACATGAATTCTGAGTTTAGTAAAGTGTCATACAGTATGTAGTTACATCAGATACCTGATGAAAGTGCTTTTCTGAAACTGTTTCTTCTCTTTTATATATGGACTTTAAAGAAATCCAAACAAATACTGCAATGCAGTGTTTTGAAAAACACATAAACTGCAGAAATGCCCACAATAACAAATGATATCAGGAAGTACAGTAATTGAAATGTATCAGGACGTATAGGTACAGTTAATTGAAATGGCATGGTAATGTGAAATGTTAAAAGGAATGGTAATGTGGAATATAAAAAGGATGACTACATAATTTCTACTTCCAAACCTGAACTAAAATTACAGAATGGTGAGCTCATTACTTTATGTAGCAACTAGGAATTGCTACCTTTAAAATATTAATTCTTTCAATGCTTATTTTTGGATTGCCTACTATTTAACAGGTACCATGTTTGGTGCTACACTGATTAATAAAACAAGGTTCTCTGCAAAGAAAGAAACCTTGGTCTAGGAAGTACTCATTATATACTTCTTACAAATTTAGTTAAGTATGGCTTTTGGAACTAAAGAAAAAAAATTTTCCAAAAAGTTAACTTTCTAATTAAGAATGCATACGCACATAAATAGTTAAGTCAAGATTTCAGAGGCTCATAAATACTTAGAAACTCTAAACTGCTAATTGACTATTTCAGTTGATGTGATACCTGTCTCATCAACTGCCTTCATATTTTTCCCAAAGTACATTCTTAACACGCAAAAAATTTTAAAACAATGAAACAAACATTTCAGCCATTCTTGCATACCTACTCTTAGTAAAATACAGAAAAAGTTGCAATTTTTAATCGGGACATCGAAGACAATTTAAACCAATCATATTATTCAAGTGAAACAGGTGTCCTGAATTTTGTAACACCATCAGTAAACCTGGAGAGATGCAACTGTGATTGAATGTGTGAAGCTGTTAGAATTAATCTTCATCATCTCTTTGAAGAGGTATTATCTGAATTTCTTTGGCTATCCTTTCTCCTAATGTCTTATTGTTTGAAGCAATTATTCTTCGTGACATCAAATCAAATGGTCCACCTGTTACATCCAAGAGTACTCCACCAGCTTCAGTCACAATAACACCAGCACCTGCTACATCCCAGCAGTGAATTCCCATTTCATAATATGCATCTGCAACTCCAGCTGCCACAAGGCACATATTAAGAGCTGCTGTTCCAACACCTCGGATCCCATGGATGGGAAGGCAAAGAAGCCTTTCCATATTAGAAAGAATAATTCTCATAGTCTCTGGTGTTCTGGAAGAGCCCAACTCTGTCACCAAGAGTGATTTGGTAACATCTTCTTGGCGTGAAACCTGTGGTTTTTGACCATTACAAAAGGCACCTTTTCCTTTCCGGCCAGTATACATCTTATCCTCCATGCAACTGTATACAATTCCAAATTCCATCTTTTTATAAACAACAAAGCCAATTGAAACAGCTACAAAAGGAAATCCGTGTACAAAGTTAGTTGTTCCATCAATAGGGTCAATGATCCACGTAGGGCTGTCAGTTAAAATACTTTTTTCCCCATGGGTGAAGGGCTTGAGGCTCGCTAGGATACCAGCCGCATCCAACGCTGGCCTCTTCCGGAGAGCTTAACTCGACACTTTTATTCTTTCTAAAGATGGCCTCAAATTGATCATAAAGTCAAGTTTTGTAGCTTTCATTCTGTCATTTAAAGTTGTTTTCAGGAAGTGTAAAAACGCGTAAAGTTAATTGTTGTTCCTTAATGAACAGAGAGGCGAAAATAGATCATAATCAAACCTCCCTAAATTGCACTAGATCATGGGTGTCCCTTTGGATCGCCATGACTAAATGAACCTCTAATTCATCTTGAATTCTTGTAGACATTTCTTAGAAAAGCCCATTGCCATGGAAATCACATAATTAAATTGTCCAAATTGAGTAAAGTACAACCCAGAGAGGTTAAGGAACTTATCTAATGTCATAGGGCAGCGATGATACTCAGATTCAAGTCTTCTAACTTCCAAATATTCTCTTTCAAAGGAAAATGTCACATCTTTAGACTGCTAGTCCATGTATAAACTGTGGCACTTAATGTTATTTGTAAATTTGAAGGATGGAAGAGTAGAGATGTTGAAATAAGTTCTTGAATTTTTAATAAAATTTAGGGAAAATTTGTAGACCACCTTTGGCATAAGGGTAGCTAGAAATTATATATCTGTATTCCCTTGTTTGTATATGACACTTAGCCTTTAGGGTAAGCTCATAATATGGTAAAGTGATGCTTAAAGCCCCAAGAAAATGTCCATACATGATACCTGGACTCTTTCATCAGCTGCAGGAAAACTAGTGAACTACTGCAGCTTTCGAGCTAAGCTGTGGCTGATTAACGCAGACATGGACAAGTTTGAAAATGGGAACCTTGAGACCAAAAAATTCAGGTGTAGATTAGCTTAAATTAGTTCACATTTTGATGAATTTCTGTAACATCCACTCTAGCACTGCATAATTGGAGCCAGACTGCCTGGGTCCAAGTGCAGTTCCCCCATATTCCGATGATGTGACCAGGATAGCCAGTTAAATAGGTGAAGTCACTTAACTCATAGGGTTGTTGTCAGGACAAAAGGAATTAAAGTACATAACAGATAGTAATCACTGGGTAAGTATTAGCTGTTACTAATAGTAGTAGTGGTGGTATTATCACTATGAATAGTGCAGGATCCTCATTTGTTTTCTTGCAGTAGTTGATACAATCACTTTCAAATTGCCCAACTTTTTTTTCCAAATTAGAAGATAATATGTCCTTTTTTTTAAAATAAATTTATTTATTTTTGGCTTTCTCTCGTTGCGGCGAGTGGGGGCTACTCTTCATTGCAGTGCACGGGCTTCTCATTGCAGAGGCTTCTCTTGTTGCAGCACACGGGCTCTAGGCGTGCGGGCTTCAGTAGTTGTGTCTCGCGGGCTCTAGAGAGCAGGCTCAGAAGTTGTGGCAGACGGGCTTCGTTGCTCCGTGGCATGTGGGATCTTCCCGGACCAGGGCACGAACCCATGTCCCCTGCATTGGCAGGCGGATTCTTAACCACTGCGCCACCAGGGAAGCCCCGATAATATGTCCTTGAGATACATTTGTGGTCACAAAATGATAATGGATATAAAATATTAAAAGAAAATTATGTCAGTAATTGATCCCATTATTCTATGAGTACCTTATTATTAATTGAAAAATTTTATAATAGATACCTTTGAAGTACTAATCCTAGTGCTTAATATATGAAAGGTAAGTTTCCAGTTTAAAAGAAAATTAGATATTAGTGACACCATAAATTGCAAGCTTTATTCAGGGCAATAGAAGCAGATGCACTGATTGAACACTGTTTATTTTTTAAATTTTTTTCTTATTTATTTATTTTTAATTTATTTATTTTTGGCTGCGTTGGGTCCTTGTTTCTGCACGCAGGCTTTCTCCAGTTGCAGCGAGCCGGGGCTACTCTTCGCTGCAGTGTGTGGGCCTCTCATTGCAGTGGCCTCTCTTGTCGCGGAGCATGGGCTCTAGGCGTGTGGGCTTCAGTAGTTGTGGCCCTTCGGCTCTAGAGCGCAGGCCCAGCAGCCATGGCGCACTGGGCCCAGCTGCTCTGTGGCGTGTGGGATCCTCCCAGACCGGGGCTCGAACCCATGCCCCCCATCTTGGCAGGCAGATTCCCAACCACTACGCCACCAGGGAAGCCCTGAACAGTTTTTATATGTTGCCAGTGGTGGCAGAAGAGGGAAAAGTCTACCCGAGGCTATATATAATATCAGTAATATGCTACAGTTTATGATATCACTAAAAATTGCTAAGAATCAAGATGTAGGAAGAAGTGGTAAATAGCTGAGCAGTTGTACAGCAGTTTTAATAAGTAAAGGAAAAAGAAATCATAAGATTTCTTTTTATTATCTTATGAGAAATCATAAGATTTCTCCAGTTGAGCAATACTGGAGCATGGACAAACTCTAAATACTTTATTAAAAGCTGAACTTGATATATTTAGAGAAACTAAGAAGTCTTTTATTTTTGTGGTTTTTGTTTTGAAGTAATTTGTTTAATCAGTGCTATGCAGCCACTATTCCGTTGCTGGTGAAGATAGGAAGGAACTTCAAAAATTGAATTATGTTTATGAAAATGAATAAAGCAAACATGTTAACTAATTAAATTAAGTACAACTGGATAAAAAGAAGAAAATAATATTACTGTACAAGAACATTGACTCTGTAGCAAAAGGAAAATTCTGTCCTTTATATAAGAATAGTGATCTTGTAAGTCAGACTGTGTTCAAGTTCCTTTTAACAGCATTTCAAAAGTAATGTTCCAAACAATAGCTCAGAATGTCCCTTTTTAAATACTTATTTTTACTACACAATATGTATATACTATTCCAAATGTTTTTATGTATGTGTGCATTTATATGCATTCTTTTATAAAATAATATTATATAAACTATTTTTTTAACCTTCTATGACGATTACTAATGGCTCACGAATATATTCCCACACCATTAAATTGTGTACTATTATCATCATTGTAAATTGCTATATAGTATTTTATTGAATGGATATTCACTAATTTATTTAATCAAAATATTTTCAGAATGTATCTGAAAGACAAATGCTGTAATCACAGCAATGTTACATTAAAATCTATAGTCAATCTTTAAAAAAATACATTTACTGTTTCAAAGACAATGAACCATAAAATGCTAACTATTATCTATACCATATTTCTTATTACACTGAATAATCTAACCTAGTCTAATGTGTAAATGAATTAAATTAAGTGCTGAAACTGAGTAAAATATTTATAACTCTTTCTAGGTTATAGATACAAATTTTGCAGCTACAAATTGAGCCACTAAATAGAACGTATGACAGTTTTATATCTTAGAAACCAAGTTCTATTTTGGATAAAATTCTATTTCAGAATGTTATTTTTTCAAACTTTATGGAAGTATGTTCTTTCTTTCTATACATCTTTGTACAGCATATAAAGAAACTGTTCTTTATATTTTAGGTAGATATTTTTAGCCTATGTTTTAATTTTAACGATATTATATATTTGAAAAAAGTAAACATCAATTTGTTTAAAAAGTTAATACACTGTGGTACAACCATATCATTGACTTCTATGCAAAAAAAAAGGAACAAACTATTGATACATGCAACAACTTAGACTGATTTCAAAGGAACTATGCTGAGTGAAAAAAGTCCATCTCACATATTTACAGACTGGATGATTCCATTTATATGACATTCTTGAAATGACACCAATATAAAGAAGAGATTAGTGGTTTGGCAGGGGTTAGGGCTGGAATGGGGCAAGAGGGTCGTGTGGCTATAACGAGGTAGCAAGAAGGAGCCTTATGGTGATAGAGTAGTTCTGATCTTGACTGCATCATAGTTACATGTATCTACACATGTCAGAATTGCATAGAGCTATACACACACACACATACATACAAGCACAAGTCTTTTAAACCTGGTGACATTGGAATAAACCCTGTGGATTGTACCAATGCCAGTTTTCTCATTTTGATATTGTACTGTTGTTATGCAGGATATTGTCATTGGAAGAAACTGGGGTCCTCCTGGTACATTTTTGCAACTTTCTGTGAATTTATACATGAATAGAAAAATTAAAGTGAGTGACGGAAACGTTTAAAAAATTTTTTTTGAATTGTTAAGAGAGTTTAATGTTAGGGCCTAGCGTGGTTTGAAAGAAGAGAGACTAAATCAATAGAAAATGACATTGTTCTTTTTTAAGTCATATTCTGCTACCAATAGTGCCTTAGTTAATATGGGAACTGCCTGTTAGTCCCACTTCGAGCTTTTTTTTCAGATAATTGCCTATACACTTGAGCCTTGAAATAGCCATACATATTTTAGGCAAAATTATCTTTTAAATTAGAATGTATCCATAAAGAAATTTTTATGCATCCCTGAGAAAAGTATATAAACTATTCAGTGTAGCATTCTTAATTCATTTACGTATTATAATTGCATCTCTGCCTTAAGAAAAAAAGGTCTAGAAAAAAGCTATTAGTAGTCTATTAATCTCTTTTAAGGATAAATGATATTTAATTACAAAACTTTCTATAATAATTGGAAATAACTTGCAATATTCACCATTTTTATTACCTTACTTTGGTCTCTCCGTAGTCCTATGGGTTGGACAAAATGAGGATTTATTGTTTCCATTTAAAAAAATTAGTAACCTGAAGTTACTATGACATTGGATTAGAACTCACTTCTAATTTTTACAACACCCTTTTTCTACTAATCTATTCCTACTTCATTTAAGATTATTGTACTTTGTATCCCTTCAGTTTGTGAAGTTTAGAGAGGTCAGTCAGTACACATCATCTAGGCATCTTTCATGTATAGTGTGAAGAGAATGTTGAGACTCAACCAAATTCTTGTCCAAAATCTACTGACAAATTAATTCTTTAACTTTGAATGATTTCAGTACTCTATGAGTTCAGTTCCCTCATATATAAAATGAACACAGGAGTACGCTTAAACTTCTGTGCTGGTCTAATACTTTGTCAAATATATGTTCCCTTCCTACTATGCTGAGTTATAATCCTCTTAAAAGTTTTGAGATGGCTCATTCTAGATGGCTTCTCCAATTGATCGTTTGCCACCAAGCTGTACTTAATTCTATGCTGGGTAAAAAACTTTCATTTTAATTTTGTTTCACCATTGCTTCTTAAGAAAAAAGGTATTTGCATTTGGATGTCAAAAACAAAATAAAAAGTGCTATTAATTTAATAGTAGTCTTTTAACTTTTTCTCTACTAATCCTTAAGAAAAGAAATGAGCTCTCTGTGGAGATGCTGGCCATTTTATTTTAAGTGCTAATTAGAATATATCTACATATTGACCTTGGTGTGCCAAGACTTCAGCCTTTTTCCTTTTATCCAAATTGAGTTTGTGAACATATGGTCTAGACTTCCATGCTGACAGCTATTTTTCGGAATGTGTAATGTTTATGGTCCCTGGGTTTTAGGTGCAGTGTTTATTGCTTTTGTCGTCTCATTTTAAAACAGACTCAGCAGATGATTTTATGATTTTATTGCCTATGACTTTATGTTGTAGGGTGTGTAAGACGTTACTTACCTTTAGAAATATCTCTTTCCATTTTGTTCATTATTTTGCAACATTTTAACATTGAAGTACAGTTGATTTACAATGTTGTGTTAGTTTCAGGTAGACAGCAGTGATTTAGATTCTTTTCCATTTTATGTTATTACAAGATACTGAATATAATCCCCTCTGCTATACAGTAGGTCCTTGTTGTTTATTTATTTTATATATAGTAACGTGTATCTGTTAGTCCCAAACTCCTAATTTGTCCTCCCCTTTCCGCTTTTCTAACCATAAGTTTTTGTCTCTGTCTGAGTCTATTTCTGTTTTGTAAGTAAGTTTATTTCTATCATTTTTTCAGATTTCAAATATAAGTGATATCATATGGTATTTGTCTTTCTCTGTCTGACTTAGTATTTTGCAGATTTTTTTAAGGTCAAGGACCACATCTGATTTGTCTTTATACACGCAGCACTAATCAAAATAACTGGTAATTTAGTAGACAAACAGTTGCAGAAGACATACATTTTAAATATGTTCTTGATATAAATTATATTTTTAAAAATTTGATTTGAATCATTCTGTAATTTTCCAGAGATTTTGTTTATTCACAGGCAGAAAATACAGATTGAGATATTGCTTATATCTTCTTAATAAAATATATGGACATTATATATCTATTAACTCTAGTGGCTCAAAGTTCAGAAGAAATACTCTCTGTCCTTTCAGCCTTTGAGCAACGTATGCATGATGGATGCAAAGGAAATTTTTCTGAGCTTCTTACGAGAAGTATAGCCAAATCAATCAATAATCCCTTAGTTTTTAAACTGTTTGAGACGTTTGGAGATGAAAACGTTATAGGAGAATCTACGCATCTGCCAAGGCTGAGTAATACACAAATTGTCCTTGTCCTCCTTGGGACTGAACCATCACAAACAGAAGACCCTGAAGGCATAACTTCTAAAAGAGCACAATGAATTCATATTTGAAATCCTGAACATAATATTTCTTCCAGGTACTTGTTAAGAGGTCATATCCTTTAGAATTACATCTCTTTGGCAATTTACAAGCATTAGGGAGCCCTTCTTGAAATGTTGGCGTGAAGACTTAAGACTTAGATTTAGTCACTAATTTGCTAAGGGGGTAGCAAAGTGAAAGATTTCCTTGTTTGTTTTGAATAGAATAATATCTGTAGGAAGAGGTAATATTGGTATTAGACATAATTTTCTTTATGAGAGTTATGACCATATGAGCCATATTTTTTGTTTTGTTCATTCAGGTAGCACAATCAAACAGTGAAAAAGATTTTATAGCAGAGAGTTTCAATATATTTTACTTGGATAATAGGTATTTCCATCAATTGTACTGGTATTCCTTAGGTTTACAAATGAACTTTTAACTGCTGTAAATATTTGTGTCTGAACTAAGTTATTTTAACATTTGAAATTTGAATCTATACAGAAGTGCTGAAGTGATTGGATGGTAGGACAGGGCAGTTAACGGCAGAAAAGTGATACATAGGTAATGGGACTGTCAAAGCTCTTCTGGAAAGGAACACAGATTGAGTAAAGCAATTCCAAGTCAAAGTACTTTGGAGTTTGAGTGATCATTTTGGTCACATGGTGATATAAATTCATGTTAGCATAATAAAAGCTAGCTGTTGTAAGAAACAACTCAAAATTTCAGTGGCTTTACATAATAAAGATTTATTTTTGACTCACATCATAATCAACCATAGTTCAATGTCAGGGGTGGAAGCTTTACTCTATGTAGTAATTAAAGGACCCAGGCTTCTTCTATGTTGTGGCTCCACTATCCTTTAAGGCCTCTGAATCCTCCACTGCATCCTGATCTTCTGCATCCAGATGTTAGATAAGGCAAGAAAGAGAACTCAGACAAGGTACACTTGCTCTTAGGCATTTTGGGCTGGAATTGTCACACATTATTTCCACTCATATTATTGGAGAGAAATAGCGATATGGCCCCACTTACATACAAAGGGAAATGTGATCTGACAGTGTTCCCATGAAGAAGAAAACATAGCGTTGTCTCTGCCCAACATTCAAGAAATGCAATAGAAACATAATTATAGCAGTTCTAGGAACTAAACCGAGGAGGTAGAGCTCCAGAGTCCATGCCCTTAAATACCATTCTATTCTGGCTCTCCTTATGGAGAAGAAATGAGTTGTTAGTGACATAAAATATATGCCATAAACAGCTGACCGTAAGAGAACAGATGCTTTTAATTTATATCTTACTGTTTTTCAACATGTATTTCTAAGAGATTTCTGGACAAAGCAGCTCCATGGATGGACCAGCTGATAAGGCCACTCCCCTCCAATACATTTCCTTTTGACTTGACCTGCAACCTTTCACAACATGCATTCTCCTCCAAGGCCACACTATCTGGGCAGGCCTGAGATCAACACGAGGAATAGTAGCATGTGATAAAGAGGAGAGGCAACCTGCAAAGGGATAAAGTGCATGGCTTTTAGGACCAGCCTGCCTTGATACAAGTCCTGGCTCAGCCACTTACTAGGTACAAGACCTTGGCTAATTACTTGATCTCTGTATGCCTTAGTTCCGTTGTTTATAAAATGTAGGAGATATATATAAATACACACACAACACACTCACACACACACACACATATATGATGGTTAGGAGAATTAAATGAGTTAATATAATACTTGTAAAAAATTAAGACAAATATCAGGCATATTTTAAGTGCTGTATAAGTGTTAAATTGAAGGAAGGAAGGGAGGGAGGAAGGAAGGAAGAGAGGGAAGGAGGGAGGGAGAGACACTGAATGAACGTTCTGGGGATCCAAATGGAAGGAGAAAGTTTTTAAGATGCTGAATTTTGAAATGTTTTCTGATTTAAATGGAAGTCACCCTGCTGATAGTAGAGTGGGTCCCCCTTAAATTTCTTAGTGATATTATTTGCCGAAGATCAATTTTATTGGATATATATGTGGGGACGGGGGAGAGAGAGAGAGAGAAACATACATATATATGTTTCATTTGCCCCTGCTTTATTCTCTGTTCTTTTATTTTTCACGGGGTAAATAATCGTTTTTCTGAAAATATTTTTACGTGTTAGATGACATTTTTTAAAGTAAATCAGTATTAGATATAAAATATTTTTGTCAATGATTAATAGAGAGTAGACCCAATGAACTATGGATCCGTATTTTTTTTTTTTTTTTTTGGCCTGAAAGTTTCTGTTTCTATTACATAGAGTCCTTAAAATTATTATTTTAAAAATGAGTAATCTAATTATGATATTTTATATATGCTTTTTGGAAATAACTTTAATTGGAGAAAGTGATGAGATAAAGATTGGGATAAAACTATATTTAAGTTTTTAACATTTGTTTGATGATGAATTAAAGAGCCTGTGTGGAATATTAGCTAAGGTACATTTAAAAGGTAATTATTATCCAGAGACGCTTCCTGTACCATTTTAGTTAAGAATTCATTCTTATGACCCAGTTATAAAATGTTGTACATAGAAACATATCAAGTATAAGTGCGGACGCAAACTTAATTACATCAGTGTGAATGTACTTGCTATAATTTTTATCTAAAGAGTTAGACTCTGTTGTTCCAATAGCACTGGCTTAAAGCACAGCCAGTGTCTGCCTACAGCAGCTCTCCACCATGACACTTCTGATGGAAACCATGGTTTGGAAAATTTGTAAATGGAAACCCACCTTTAGTCTAAATCCATCAAGCCAATTCCTTTAAACAAAAGTTTCTCAACCTGGGCTCTGTTGCCGCATTGGGCCAAATCCTGTCATAGGGGTAGCCTTATATATTATAAGATGCTTCGCAGCATCTCTGGTATTTATGCACTAGATGCCAATAGCAGCCCCTAGTGTGACAAAAATGTTTCTAGATATCACCAAATATCCCCTTGGGGGTCAAAATTACCTCAGGTTGTAAAACACTGCCTAAAAATATTGGAACAACAAAAAAATCCCACACCTTTTCATATACTAATTTTTTCAAAATGTAGAAAAATAGTTTCAGTCGTCTTTTTCTCAAATGAAATTTTTCAGTAAATAAAGACATTGTTTCAATGAAATAGACATCTACTTTTTCAAGAAACAACATCACAAAAAACCTCCAACACTCACAAATGACTGTCTCTTTGGCAGGAGAAGAGTTCAGGTTTTGCTGAGTTTTATTATGGTTATTGGTAGCGAATTGACAGCTGCTAAATATGAACCCTCTGTAGAATAAACCTTTGAAATTAACTTCTAAGCCTCAGTTGCCAATTTTTATTCTATTGTGTTATTTTAGGAGCAGATGCTCCTGACACATTTTCATTGTTGCTCTAACAGAAAAAAATGGTGGATAGTTTTATCCCTTTTCTTTTTTTTCCCTGCTCACATCTGAAGTCACATTTCAGGAAATCCTTAGTTCTAAATATCTTCTAGGGTTGGTTGAAAAATAAGTCACAGCACATTGCTGGTGATCTGAATCTTTAAAGCCTATACTTATCTGTGGATTTAGACTGAGTATCATTCTCTCTGTGGTATGTATACATTGTTAGAACCACATTTTAATGCCCCTTGCCATAACAGCCTTATAATAAGATTATCTAGATGTTGTACATCTAATGGGTCTTGCATGGGTTCTAATTAATAGATTTCTTTAATGAATTTTAATCCAAAGTGAATTATGTGATGGCACTACTCCTGGGATCTACTCCCAAAACCAATCTACTACCAATAACTATGAAATGTAGAGTGTTATACTTCTTACTTGGAAGAACTTCCTTTTTATACCTGCTGATTCTATATAATAAAGATACAGATTTTTATGAGGTATCTCTGTGATAACATTCATGGTTGTGACTTTCCACAATGAACGGAGGATGGTAACAGTCAGCTAGAAAATGGGGTGAGCAGACTTCGAGAGGATGGGAGCCACTCAAAACGGGAACAACACAAATCCAAGAGCAGTGGATACCAATATAAGGGCAAATTTACCTGGATGAATTGGGATTTATGGCTCCAGAGAATAGGGAGTAAAACTTAAGAGAGAATCCCAATACACAAAGAGCAATGGGTTATGAAAGACAGAGAGAAAAAGACAAATTCCAGGAGAACTACGAGAAAGGAAATGGAACCAGAACATGAAAAGTAACAAAATGTGGAAGCCAGTCATCTTTACTGACACTCAGACACTAATCTAGGATTTTTTTTTTTGGCGGTACGCGGGCCTCTCACTGTTGCGGCCTCTCCCATTGCGGAGGACAGGCTCCGGACGCGCAGGCTCAGCGGCCATGGCTCACGGGCCCAGGCGCTCGGCGGCAGGTGGGATCTTCCCGGACCGGGGCGCAAACCCACGTCCCCTGCATCAGCAGGCGGACTCTCAACCACTGTGCCACCAGGGAAGCCCTAATCTAGGATTTTAAACTTCATTCTTTTCCAATCAATGATATCTTTTTTGAATCTAGAAGATCAAGGAAAAAGTCTTAGAAAATAAAACTTAGCTCATAGAAATAGGAAAGACTGGGGGAGAGGAAAAAGAAGACCTAACATTTGTTGAGAGTCTGCCATGTTCTAGGTCCTGTGCTAAACTCTAAGAGTGACTTTTTTTTAGTCAAAGAATAGCTACGTGGTTTTTAAAACGCTTCATTCTCTCTGTGGTATGTATACATTGTTAGAACCACATTTTAATGCCCCTTGCCATAACAGCCTTATAATAAGATTATCTAGATGTTGTACATCTAATGGGTCTTGCATGGGTTCTAATTAATAGATTTCTTTAATGAATTTTAATCCAAAGTGAATTATGTGATGGCACTACTCCTGGGATCTACTCCCAAAACCAATCTACTACCAATAACTATGAAATGTAGAGTGTTATACTTCTTACTTGGAAGAACTTCCTTTTTATACCTGCTGATTCTATATAATAAAGATACAGATTTTTATGAGGTATCTCTGTGATAACATTCATGGTTGTGACTTTCCACAATGAACGGAGGATGGTAACAGTCAGCTAGAAAATGGGGTGAGCAGACTTCGAGAGGATGGGAGCCACTCAAAACGGGAACAACACAAATCCAAGAGCAGTGGATACCAATATAAGGGCAAATTTACCTGGATGAATTGGGATTTATGGCTCCAGAGAATAGGGAGTAAAACTTAAGAGAGAATCCCAATACACAAAGAGCAATGGGTTATGAAAGACAGAGAGAAAAAGACAAATTCCAGGAGAACTACGAGAAAGGAAATGGAACCAGAACATGAAAAGTAACAAAATGTGGAAGCCAGTCATCTTTACTGACACTCAGACACTAATCTAGGATTTTTTTTTTTATGGTACGCGGGCCTCTCACTGTTGCGGCCTCTCCCATTGCGGAGGACAGGCTCCGGACGCGCAGGCTCAGCGGCCATGGCTCACGGGCCCAGGCGCTCGGCGGCAGGTGGGATCTTCCCGGACCGGGGCGCAAACCCACGTCCCCTGCATCAGCAGGCGGACTCTCAACCACTGTGCCACCAGGGAAGCCCTAATCTAGGATTTTAAACTTCATTCTTTTCCAATCAATGATATCTTTTTTGAATCTAGAAGATCAAGGAAAAAGTCTTAGAAAATAAAACTTAGCTCATAGAAATAGGAAAGACTGGGGGAGAGGAAAAAGAAGACCTAACATTTGTTGAGAGTCTGCCATGTTCTAGGTCCTGTGCTAAACTCTAAGAGTGACTTTTTTTTAGTCAAAGAATAGCTACGTGGTTTTTAAAACGCTAAAAAAAAGGGGGGGGGAGGGGGGTGTTAATTTTTAGGAAATAGTAATCCATGGAGAATATTTCAAAGTAATTGGGAATGAGAAAGCATGTTTTCTTTTTGTTTTTCCTTTCCTTTGCAGCTCTCAAAAGATGAAAATCTTGCCATTTTTATTTTTTAAAACTTGCCTTTTTAAATTTAGAAAATCAATAATACACTCACTCCTGGGATTATGAAGAATTTGGAGAATTTTTGATACTGTCTTTCTCTGAGGTTACCAAATCAGACCTGTCCTTGACCTTTCCTGTAGTTGAAAATGAAGTTCTCACAACAGTTTATTTTTTCATTTTCCATCATAACCTAATGAAGTCATCAAGTTCACGGGGTGGCCGTTCCTAGTACTGTGGGCTGAGGACAATAGGGAAATAGATATATTGATGAAATTACCTTACTGAGGAATTTTTCCTATTTTTTGTTCTTCAGATAAGCAAAGGTGTAAAACTCATCAGCAGAGTAATGCCAGGAAATAAATATTTATGTATCCATGTGAGAAGGTAAAAAAGTTTAGGCCTCACTTATGGATGGTCAGTATTTCTCTGATCCAGCTTTCTGCTACTGAAAAGGCAAGCCATTGAATTATTTTACCAGTGGAGCAAATGAGGCCTAGAGAAGGTAACTATTTGCCTATGTGATGAGACCAATATGAAGCTGCATGAGCTTCGGCAACTATACATCTGTTCCCTCTTAAGAGAATGCATGTTCTATTTTAAAAAAAGAGCTGATTCGCTATCCATGGTTCTGAACCAGTGGAAAGACCGTGTTCATATATTCGCAAGAGTTTATTGAGTACCTGTAGTATTCCAGGCAAGGAGTAAGGGACAAAACAATATTTTTTCTTTGCCTCAGAGGAACTGAAAGCCTAGTGTTTCAAAATTTGATTTGTTAGTCAACTGCAATACAGAGCACTTAAAAACAAACAAACAAAAACAAACAAACTTAGGTCCATGTTTTCTCTTTCTTTTCTTTAGTAGTTAGTATCATGCGTTTATGTTATATACATGTAGAAAGGAAAAGAAATTTGTTTCTTCTCCTCAGCTCTTTGAGTACCTTAGAGCTCTTTTCACTGTTAAAGGAGAATGCTTTTTTAAAGTAAATTATTTTAATTATAAATACTAAATACTCCTTAAAGAAAATTTGGAATATATACAAGAATGAAAGAAAGCCCCAATGAGTTTACCCACAAACACAAATGTTATAAATAATACTACTTTGAACATCTGTGAGTAGAAAACATTTTTCTGTTTAAGATAATTACTCTAGGACATATTCTTCCATATGATTACAATGACTGGATCAATGATTACTGGTAGTTACAAGACTTTTTAAAAGGGAGTATATGCATTTGCAGGAATCCCAGCAAGATGTGGGTATCTGCTTCGAAGGCTCTCACCAGAATTTGGCTATTATCATATAAAAATTGAACTTTGATAATAATTGCTTGAAAATGAAAATAATAAAAACTGTTGATTACACACAAATAATGGGATACAGTACTTAATTTTAGAATCATGATGTTGAAAAGCAAAATGATCATCCGTAGGTAGTGTAAGAAAGGGGAAGGGGGAGCAATAGGTTGCTTGGGTCTGCCTAGATGTCTACCTCCAGGTTAAGTGCCCTTAAGCAGGAGCTGCTTTTTATTTTTCATTATCCATTCTTTTCTTCCTTAAGAGCTCTTGTGGAAACTGTAAAGAGTGTTCCAATATACAGCATGTAAAAGGGACAACCATTTAAAAATGTAATCTATAGTTAAGGGACTGCTGTTATTGGGGTCGTAGATTGGTAATGTGTTATAATGAGGTACTCTGTAATAAGCTTTGCTGAATTCACAGAAGCTCCTGTTCTCCTGATTTATACCTTTGTGCGTGTTACCATAGAATCAATATCACATTCAGAAAATAGCAGCTAACCCTAGAGGAAGGAAGGGGAAGAAATGATCTCCCAAGTTCAGTGAGTCTAATTTGCTTGTTTGCATGTAATATTCATAAAATCATCCCCCATTTTTGATTGAAAAACTCACCTCAGCGCATAAGGACAAAAGGATAACAGGTAATTAAAATTAATGAAACAAAAGCAGTAATTATGTACGCAGTTGATCAACAAATCACTTCAGGTGGTTCCCGAATTTTTCTATCTTCTTTCTCTGTGGCTAGTGCGCTGATGTGACTAGACAGGTTAGGAATCTTTACCTACTCACATCTACTGCCTTCTCCCTGGGAGATGTGTTGAATTAGAGAATGGTTCCACCTTTTTGTGAAGAATGCAGTTTGATATTACTGAAATATTTTCTGAGGTATTTCCTATTAATTCCTAAAGCCACTGTTCTCCAGTGAATGACTTTTCTGGCTAGGCTAACAATACGGTTGGTTCCTTTGAACTGAGAGGCCTGGGAATACAGTCTTCAGTATTTTCTTTGTTTTCATTATGAACATAAAATGTTCTCAAATATTCTTCCTTATTTCTCTACAAAGAGCACATTCTCTGAAATGAAATCAGGGAGAAATTTATACATGGCTTCCTCCTTGGATCTTCCATAATTCCAAGAACTACTGCCTGATCCCAGCTACTGATGTTACCTCTGTCTTCTGCAGCTACAAGCTAACATGGTTCTTAAAGCCATTTTCATGGAAGACCTCCAAAGTAAATCATTGCTCAATCTTGCAGTAATACTTTATGGCATACTTTTTATAGCAAGGATACAATGAGATGTTTTACCTTATAGGAATCTACAGCTAGCTTTTTTTCCTTTTGTCCCACTTCTAGCCAGTGAACCAGCAAAAGGTTTTACTGTTGCAGTGGGCCATTTATAATCCAAATTCCATAGCAGACTTCGGATGTATTCCCTTCGATCCCTAGTTGGTGTTATGTAAGTTCCCAAAAGAGAGTAGAATGTTCTTTCCAACCTCATGTAACTTCTGTTTTGTGGGCAACATGTCTCAAATTATATGCAGTATTGTAGAACAAAAGTAGCATGAAATCATTGGCAAGAAGTTACTTTTAATGAAGATGGCATTTATCATGGACTGTCCTCCCCACAGCCTGTGAGACACCAAGGAAAAATTCTAAGCCTACCCAAATTCAAAGTTATCCTAGGCAGAACATCGGATAGGCCAGATTGAACAGGCTGTGTTGAAGAGGTTTTTTCATTCAGTGCCATCCAGCCAATCTGTTCCTGGCATCATCAAAGATACTCAAGATAGCTGGCCAAGTTGTTCTTAGAATTGAAGCTCATATAGTTGATATTAGAATGTAACTTAGCTCACTTAATTTTTCTCAGAACTTTAAACTCAAAATATTCCTTCTCTTACCCTCATCTGAAATACATCAGGGATCAGAGATTGTTTAAATTGAAGGGACTATATGTATCTCCTAGCCAAGCCCCCAATTTTAGTATGTAAAAGGTGAGCCGTGGAGAGATTATGAGACTTTTCTAAAATTCAAGGTAGGCTAGGAACAAATCAGTGAAGACTTTCTCTTGAGGCTTGTACTCTGTTTCTCTGCTCCATGCTGTCTCATTTCCTTCCTTTCTTTTTTCCAACAGGCATTTATTTAATGCTGGTGTGGGTGTGTGGGGAGGTGTGGGTATGTGTGAGAGAGAGAGAGAGAGAGGTGGAGAGAGAGAGAGATTCTTATTATGTTTAAGGTCATTATATTTCCAGGCCATTATATGCTATCATTACAGGATATCTCTATAACATAATTACATGTGTTCAGTTAAGTTTTGGGCTAGATAGGGGTTTTTGATGAAGATGATTTTGCCCCCAGGGGATGTTCGGCAATGTCTGGAAATATTTTTAGTTGTCACAGTTGGGTTGGGGGATGCTGCTGGCACATCAAGCATAGAGGCCAGGCATGCTGCTTAACAACCTAAAATTCATACGACAGCCTCCACACCAGAGAATTATCTATATCAAAATGTCAGTAGTGGGCTTCCCTGGTGGCTCCCGTTTCCCCCAAAAAAAAAAAAAAAAAAAAAATTGTCAGTAGTGAAGAGGTTGAGAAGCTCTGATCCAAAATACAGAACTGTTGGAAATCTTTCTAATTTGCCTAATAGGTGGTACACTTGTAAACTTTTGAATTTTCTTGACCACAGAAGCATTTGGTCTATAAATTTGGTCCAGAGCCAAAACATATATGTCACCACAGTGCATTTGGCCCAAGAAGATATAGCAAAGATTTTGTTTGTTTGTTTTAACAACTTATGAGGTGGAAGAAGAAAACCTTTTTATCTTTTATTCATGGCCTGAGGAGGTCAGTGATTATCTTAGTTCTGGCTGCCATAACAAAATACCATAGACTAGGTGGCTTAAACAATTGTTATTTTCTCACAGTTCTTGAAGCTACAAGTCTAAGATCAAGGTGTTTGTATGGTCAGTTTCTGGTGAGAGCTCTTTTCCTGACTTACAGGTGACCACCTTCTTACTCATTCCTCACATGGCAGGGAAAGAGATAGAGACAGAGACAGAGACTGAGAGACAGAGTGGGAGCATGTGAGTGTCAAGCTCTCTGGTCCTTTCTTGTAAGGACACTAATCCCATCATGAAAACCCTGATCTCAGGTGGCCTCGGCCTGTGGCAGCTTGAAGTAGATTTCAGTTCCCTGGTCAGAGATTGAAGTCAGGCCGCGGCAGTGAGAGCGCTGAATCCTAGCCACTAGATGACCAGTGGCCAGTGACAAGGCCCTGGCCTGTCGGCTTTGTATTGTAGAAATGAATTTCCACAAAGAGACGGAAAGTAGTGAAACAAGTAAAGTGGTTATTAGGAAAAAGAGTATGTGTGAATAGACACACATGGTCGGACTCGAGAGAGAGAGTCGCACCTTTGGGGTAGTTTGAATCACTTATATGGGGTGTTTCTTCAGTGTTTCCTTTGATCAATCATCTTGCTTTGCCTGGTTCTGAGTCCATATTTGGTTTATCTCAAGGTCCTCCCATGTGTGTGCGCGCATCTCTCAGCCAAGATGGATTCTAGCAAAGAGGCCTATGGGTAGGTTGACATCACCTACTATGGGGCGGCACCCCCTCCCTTTTTGACCCCCAAGGAACCTTTCTCCGCATGTGTAGTCAGGAAGGTCTCTTTGACCTTGAGAATGAGAAATATGTGGTCTCTTTATCTCTTACCTGGACAGGACTCAGCTCCTCTCTGCCCCTGCCATTACTGTTATCTTAAAGTGTCCACCAGAGGCAAAGTCCAGCTATTTACCCTGTTCCTGTTGTTATTTCTATCTGGAGGTGTAAACAGGAGGCTGGCCGTAAATGTCTAACCTGGAGCCCATCTATCTCCTGCCTCAGCCCCACCCTACTGACCTCATCTAAACCTAATTATCCCCCAAATGGCCCCACCTCCAAATACCATTACGTTGGAGGTTAGCGATTCAACATATGAATTTGGGGGAGGCACAAGTCAGCCCATAGCATTCATACCAGTAATGATGCTAAAAGTTACAGCTCTCACCTCCTTGTTTCCCCTGAGGAAAGACTCAGTTCTAAGTACCTAGTACAGTGCTCAGTGGACCAGGGATTCAGTAAATGCTTATTGACTGACTCCCTGCCTAAGAATATTCATGAGCAACGTCTTCCCCAACAGACATGAGGATGACCTCTCTCTAGGAGGAAAAAATGTGCAGAATTGTCTGAAGCCCGTAATTTGAGAAGAAAATCAGAGGTAAAGTGAAGGGAAGCTGAGAAAGGACACCTTGTCAATGGAAAGATTTGTGTGTTTACTGACTTCAGTTTTTTTTTTTTCCTCTCTCCTTAGTACTGTGTAAATTCTGAGTTGAGTGCTAAATGGTCTTGTTCTCAAATATATGAAATTAAGCCATTTTCTTGTTATAAATGAAGACATATATATGTTTATATATGTATTTTTGGCATGGGTGTGTATCCACATATATTCTTTCATCTATAATGAATAACTAAAACAAACTAAAAGTGGCAAAGTCCTAATGCTTGGATATTTGCATAATGCATCCTTCTTATGGCCGTGAATTTTATCAAAAGCATAGGGGAGAATTTCCATGGGGTGATGGTTTTCTTCTGTTAAACGGATTCCACCTGTTATTCGCAAAGCTAGGAACACTAGAGGTATACTAACTGTACCTTACGTGGTGTGTAATTAGGAATATCCTCAATTATCGAAGCTACGGGGGGAAACAGCAATTAAAAACAAAATGAAAATATGTACTTTTCCATGGAAGAGGCTGAAAAATTGGAAATCAAAAGGATATTTTCAAAAGTAGCCTGTTGATGGGAATTCCCTGACAGTCCAGTGGTTAGGCCTCTGGGCTTTCACTGTCAAGCGCCCAGGTTCAATCCCTGGTCGAGGGGAACTAAGATCCTGCAAGCCGTACAGTACGGCCAAAAAAAAAAAAAAAAGTAACCTGTTCCTGCAGTGTCCTATCCAGCTGCAAATAATTAATCACTAGCGTACTTGAGAGACAAAGGGAATATGAAGTGTCACAAGCAAAGGAAAACCAGATCTCTTCTTCACGCAAATATAATCTACCAGCACTGGTAGTTCTAGAGTGAGTGTCTGTAGTAATGACCTTATGGTTTGTAGAGATTTAACGGTTGTTACCTATAATTCCTGTAGAATTATTGAGTCAGGAAGCATTGTGCTTTTGATTTGGAGGATCATGGTGTCTTGTTTCAGGAGGGTTCTGTATCAGGATGGGTGATGGACGGTCTTGCTGTGGATTTTGGGTTTTGGCTGCTGAGAAGCAGTGTAGTAGAACAGACACTGGAGCAGGAAGCCCACCCCGAGATGTTAGCCCTGGGCTCTGTCATTCATTGTTATGTAGCTCAGTGAGTCACAGATCTTTGAGCTTCAATTTCATGAAATATAATCTGAGGATAATAATCCATAGCCTACCTACATCACAGGCTTGTTGAGAAGTCCATGTTGGATAGTATATGTAAAAAAACAGGCAAACGATAGCATGTTACATCTGAGCTAACTATAGCATTATTATTTTAATGGTTATTATTATGATTTTTAAATGATTATTATTTTAATGACTACTAAATTAGTAGTTCTGTTTTTCTTCTGGATTTTTAAATATTTGGGCATTTTCTCTTCAGAGTTAAACTGGATAATCACAACAGCAAATATCTGTCATGTGCTTAAAAGTACCAGAGGTTTGTTTTTTTTTTTCCTAAGAGTTTGACATATATTAACTTATTTAACCCTCCCAACAACACTATAAAGGAGGTAAAACTGTTCTTATCCATCTTATAGAGATGTTAAGACGATAATGAATGAAACACAGATAATAAGTCATAGAGTTAGGATTTAAAGCTGAATTCTTTTTCTTAAGCACTGTGCTCTGTGATGACAATAAGATATGAATGTCATATGTATAGTGGCAGGTGAATCAGAATTTAAAATACAGCATGCCACCCATGTCCTTACTTGGTTTTTAATAGCAATTCTGAAGTCATCTCTGTAGTAGTAATAATAATAATAATAATAATAAAAAACATGTTGAATAAGATGCCAATGCTTTACATGGATCTTTTATCCTTTGCAGTAGATCTTGTGTAAGTACTCATTGTTATTGTTCTTATTTTAAATTGAGGAAACTGGGGCTCAAAGAGGGAAATAACTAGACCAGACTCACATAGTAGTTAATGGTTGAACTGGGTCTGATAGAGACTGTCTGGTTCTAGAACCTTTATTCCTAATCGCTACATTATGTTGCCTCTTTAAAAAAGTTTTTTTAACACCTTGTCACATTCCTTCTGCTTGTATAATACTAACCAGGTTTTCTGAGGCAACAAAGTTGTATTCTAATCACAATGGCCAATTTAGGGCAAAACTCTATCTTATGTATGAATTGTTGATATAAATCAGTTGTGGTTTTTGTTTATTTTCACCTAAGAGGATTGATCTGTTCTTCTAGGGAGGACTTGTGGTAGTATCCATCATCTGAAGAAAGACAGTGAGTGTGTATGCACGTTAATCTGACAGATGGTCAGAGTTTAGAGCTCAGATCTAACTTTTGCATTGCCCGTAATAAATAAACCATATTGGAAGGTTTGAGTGTGCAGAGGGAACACAGGGAATTGATTTAGGACAACCTGCTAAATGACCTTATTTTACATTAATATATGGACCAAATTTTAAAAGTCATGCCCTTCATAAAATGGCCTAAGGATGTGTATATGAAAATTAAAGTATTAATGCAGACACATAAAACATAAGGCAGCAGCAGTGTAAAACACACAGCAGGGAAGTCCTTCGGGGTATGCTAACATAAAAATGGACTCGTTATGCGTGTAGGTACACACTACGTCCTAATGACTTTCCAACAATTTGCATGCTAAATGATTATCACAAAAATACTCATTATGTCATTGGTTCAGGGTTTTAAACTGGGTCTTTGTGGGCTCAAGGTCATTGCCTTATTCTAAAGCCAGTTTCGGCTACTGTATTCAATCTGCAACGGCCTGGTAGGAATCTTAGATACAATTATGTCCCCATTATTTGGCTGATTGACTGAAAAGCTACACTTTCCTCATTCTAGCTATGCATTACCATGGAAAAGGCCTAGTATATTTTGAACTGAAAGCAATGACAGTTAATTGGAATGAAATCTTTCCATTATCAGGCTTGGTGAAAGTTTCTTAGTGACTTGCCCATTGTGTTTATTTGTGTTTATTTGTTTATACTCCATCTTGTCTGAGATGGGTTTGATATGTTCCCTTATGAGTTGTTGCTGCTGAATTCTGAATTCAGAATCAGTATTCTGAGGTAGTGATGATCAAGGTAGCACAGGTACATTCCCAAGTGTCTGTCTTGATTAGTTCTCTCATGGACTAGGAAATAAAATTCTGACAAGGACACGACTGTAGGGTAATGGGGAATTGTAGATTGTTATGTGTGTGTTTTTGCAAACCCTGCCTGTGAAGAAGGTAAGTAATTCCTTTAGAATTGAAGGCTAAAATGAATGAGTTATGGGGAAATGGGGTTTTCTGAGAGCCAGATGTCCACAGACAACCCAGTCCAGAATCGACAGTTTTAGTGGCTATGTTTCTACTTTAGTTTTGTTTTCGTGTTTGTTTGTATGTCTGTGTTTTTGGTTTTGGAGGTGGATCAGGCCAGATAGGGCAAAGGAGTAAATATCTCTGTTCTAGAAACTGGTTCATCTCCATCTTTCACACACTGACTTCAGGACTTTTGCCCAGTCCCAGATTCCAAGAAGAAAATCAGGCTGGGGAGTCCTTCAAGAACCTCTGTGTATCTTTGTTGGGCTCACCCATTTGTTTGCATGTGACTTCCTTTGTTTTTGCTTTTATTTTCTACTTAAAATCAGTACTAAAAATTAGACTAGGAGAATAATGAGAGTCCAAATATACTTGGATATTTTAAAATTAGGGAATTACAGTAACCCAATATCACCAAACTATTACTAATAATTATTCTTAATAAGATTTTTATAAATTTATTTATTTTATTTATTCTTGGCTGCATTGGGTCTTCGTTGCTGCACATGGGCTTTCTCTAGTTGTGGCGAGTCGGGGCTACTCTTCGTTGCGGTGCACAGGCTTCTCATTGCAGTGGTTTCTCTTGTTGTGGAGCACGGGCTCTAGGCGTGTGGGCTTTAGTAGTTGTGGCACTTGGGCTCATTAATTGTGGTTTGCAGGCTCTAGAGCACAGGCTCAGTAGTTTTGGCACACGGGCTTAGTTGCTCCGCGGCATGTGGGATCTTCCCAGACCAGGGCTCGAACCCGTGTCCCCTGCAGTGGCAGGCGGATTCTTAACCACTGCACCACCAAGGAAGCCCTGTTTTTAATAAGTTTAAAATATTTCATAAGGCATTATTGCCTCGTCTATAATAAGCTCAAGAAAAATTCTTTCAGTCCTGTGGGAGCAATCTCATCCTCTAGTATTGATAAAGAAATACTAAGCTCTTTTCTGGTAGTTGCATAGACATTTGTATGAGAGTGGATTGAGCAGAGAAAGCCATGCCTATTCATCTGCTTTTAATAACTTTCTGCGGGCTCCTCTTCAGAACAACCCTGTGTACATTTAAGGTTTTATTCTCAGACAAGCAAAATGGGTTTTCAGGCGGTCAGAGCCCAGAAAGATAAATCTGGAGTCAGAAGGGTATATCACTTATTTATTTCCTGTCTCTCAGGTGGGTGTGTCAGAAACCCGACCAAGATAACCTACCAAGATAACCAGTAAACCCAAGAATGAGGGTGCTATGACTATTCATTTGGTCATGCTTCCAATATGGAATCATCCCTTATTGGAGACTCTAAGTTATTGAATTTATTCTTCATGCTGTCTATCTAGACTTGATTTTTGCATTCCCTGTTCTTGGAAAATTATCTCCTTGCTTCCAGTCTGTTTTTCAGAATCACCCTCAAACACCTAATGAATGGTATCAAAGTGACCCAGCTGAGTGATAATTTAACCTCTCTCTAACCATGATCAGAAACCTTTGCTGATCACCATGTTTCCATATATTTATAATACCTATAATACCTATAAATATATAATATATTTATATTATAATAAAACAGTTTTTTTTCAAGCTGTGGGTTGTATCCCATTAAACATGTATTTAGAGGGTCCTACTAGTTTCCTAAACAAACACTCAAATGAAGTAGACTACAATAAATATAAAATAGAATAGAAAAATATGAGTACATAGTGAGGTTAGTTATTTTTTCTTGAAACTTTTCATCCAATTTTAATATCATTCATATACATATAAATGTTTAGTGTGTATATATATGTATAATATATATACATGTGAAGAATGTGCATGTATATAAACATGTACATATAAATGTACTAGATTATCAAGTAAAATGTATTTCTTTCTATGGGTCGTGTTAAAAACACTTGGGCTTCTTTATTGTAGGGTAAAGTCCAAGTACTCGGTCTGATCCTAAGACTCTCATGATCCACTCCTTTACCTCCCCAACACCATTTACCTAGTTTAGATCCTATCTCCCAGCCGTATCAAACTGTTCAACACACAATATGAAGGGTCTTTTTTTTTTTTTTTACCTCTTTGATTTTACTTACGCTGTCCCCTCTGCTATGAATTTCATTCTCTTCCTTCATATAGTTCATCCATGTAATTTCTCTTTAACATTTTTTTGCTTAGCTCAGATACAAACCCCCTCAAGAAGCTTCCCTGAAATTCCCATTTCCCAGTGTGGAGCAATGTGCTCCTTTCTTGATTTCATGAGCCCCTTGTCACAACTAAAATATAGTACAGTGATTAAGAGAGTGGGCTCCTTGGAGCCAAATTGCCTTGTTTCTTGAATTCTGACTCGTTTACTGCTATCTGTGTGACTTTCAGCAAGGTGCTTACATTTTATGTGTGTCTCAGTTTCCTAATTTGTAAAATTAAAATAATAATAGTATCACAGAATGGTTAATTAAATGAATTAATGTATGATAGGTACACAGCCTAGAGAACTTGATCAACAAATATAAACTAGTATTACAGTGGTATGTTTGCTTCTGCCTCTAATGAACATTCTCCATGTGAAAATTCTTTCTCTGTTTAAAGGTACCTCTGGCAAGCAGTATTTCTGTCTCCTCTTATCTGGATGCCTTAAGGTCGTGAACTTTTTATGTTGAGGTGGAAAGGAAAGGGCACAAAATTCTTTTTAATCATCAGTCACCAATGAGATGAGGTTGTGGAAAGAGAAGAAAATCACCCCCAAGTGCCTTAAATTACAGGGCAAGAGTCTTGGATGTATCCAGCTGCTGAAGAAGCACCTTCTGGGGCTGCATTTACGTAATTTCAGGTCTTGTCTACCACCCAATCCAGAGGCACTTTGTAAAGTGTAAGTTTGGCCTCTAGCCTTCCAATTTCTACTATACATTGATAAACCTTCCAGCAAACAATCTTATTTAGGGCCCAGGGTCAGAAAACTCTGGCAATCATAAAAATGTTCCAATTGATTCACCATCGATATGTACATGAAGGTGAAAACAAAAGACAATGTAAGTTGGAAAAAAAAAATCAAAGTTCCATTAATTCTATCCCCTCCCCAATAAATGCACTTTCTAATAGCTTCTCTCACTCAAGTTTCTACTCTCCTCTACATCGATGCAACCTTAAATGTACCCTAATTGTTTTTTTAAAGGCCAAATTGTGTTGCTATCTAATTTTCAGGCGAGATAAAGTGTAAAGCTGCCTTTAGTTGGGTATATTCCCAGCCTGGGGGTTTTAATTCCCCATAAGTAGTGTAGAAGGTAGATAATTGATTGCTAAGATTTGCTACTGTGCCAATTGAGGTTGGTTTTAAAGCTATAATTATTAATTTTCCAGTTTTCAGGATTTGTGATGCATGGTTTTAATGTTGTCCTTGTCCCTCTCAACCCATCATGAACATCCCTGGGCCACTGCCTGCCATCACGAGACTGCACATGGTCTGGAGGCAGAGACACATCCTTCTTATTAAAATGAAGATTCAATTTGCACTCAAGACATTGCCCCAATACAATCAGATGAATTGAAAAAAACTTTGGAAAAACAAAAACACTAAGATAAAAGCAGTGTTCTCTGGCATGTTCATTTCAGAGGAATTACTCATGGATTTTGGTATTTGAGAGGTTTCTAGAATACAGTCCTCCAGTGGAGAAGATAAACTGGATTCCTACTTATCTTTCCCTGAGAGTGGATCAGGTGTATAATCCTGGCCATGGCCCAGAGGCAGATGTGCCAAGACTAGTCAATAAATAAATGTAGCCCACTTGGCCATATATTAGTATCACCTGGGGAGTTTTTATAAACTCATAGTGCCCAAACTGCGCTCCAGACCAACTAACTCGGTCTTTGAAGGAGTGAAACCCAGGCATCAGAATTTGTTTAAAATCCCTAGTTAATTCCAGTATGTAGTAAAGTTTGAGAACCATTATTCTAAGAAAACTTTAATAGATAAGCGTTATGAATCCAATGATTTATAAATTAGTTCTTTGATAATACTTTCATTTTTCTTTATGAATTAGGGAAAAGTGACAATCAGAAGATCATTTTTATCCCCATTCCTTCCTAGGAAAAGGCATTTTTCAGTTCCCATTGGTTATTAATCTAGTGCTGGTTGCCAGTAGTACCAGATGTCAATATTTTAAAAATATTCTAGGGCTTCCCTGGTGGCGCAGGGGTTGAGGGTCCTCCTGCCGATGCAGGGGACACGGGTTCGTGCCCCGGTCCGGGAGGATCCCACATGCCGCGGAGCGGCTGGGCCCGTGAGCCATGGCCGCTGAGCCTGCGCGTCCGGAGCCTGTGCTCCGCAACGGGAGAGGCCACAACAGTGAGAGGCCCACGTACCACCAAAAAAAAACTTCTAATATCAAAACGTGTTGTAAAATTAACAGGCATGGATGGAAGCAGGACAAGATGAAATGGCCTTCACTTTTCGCCTTCATGCTGAAAGAGACGATTTCCTCCAAGGAAGGATAATTAAGTCCCTGAGAAAGTGTTCTTTGATCTTTTTCCCTAGAGATATACTAAAATAAGAGGGATGCTCTTTTTGTCAGACAATAATATTATAATACATGGTGGGGAGAGGCAGGGGATGATGCAGTTTTGTTTTAGTTCATCATCAGTGTTCTTATACTTCTTAGTCATTAGTACTCAATGTTGAGATTTCCAGGAATTGGGCCACCACCCACTTTTTGATCTTTGATGGTCAGCCTCAGAACTGTCATGGTGCTGGGGGGTATGTCATTTAGCTTGCTGATGTGTTACAATGAGTGTATACTGAGGCACAAGGTCTAGTGGAAGTCAACTTGTCCACCATCTTGGACCTATTTGGTTCTAATCAGTTTATGTCGTGTCCTTGGGCTATGTCATTCTTTTAAAGGTTGTGCCCTGCCCTCTTCCCTCCTGTTTCAATTTGACTGTAGCTTTTACAAAACTTCACTGCAATGCCACCAACAAATATTTTCTACATCACCAGGAATGCTTAGACATGTCATCCTAGTTGTAGTTGGCCTCCGAAAATATATTTTTTTTAGATTCTAACAATCTAGGATTCAAAATTCTTGAGGAGAATTTTCAGCCCAGACCGCACCCGAAATGTTTCCTGATATTATGTATCAGTTGCTTCATGGGCATTCAGTAAATGGCTATCATTTAATAAATAGCATCTATTCAATAAACAGGTTGTAGCTCTGTATTAGTTTTCTATTGCTGCTACATAATAGGTTACCACAAAGTTGCAGCCTAAAATAACATCCATTTATTAGTTCACTTTTCTGTAGGTCAGAAGTCTTGCTTCTCTGCTTAACATCTCATAAGGCTCAAATTAAGGTGTCAGCTGGACTAGGCTCTTACCTGGAGATTCTGGGGATGAAACTGCTTCAAAGTTCCTTCTGATTGTTAGCAGAATTCAATTCCTTGTGGCTGTAGGACTAAGGTCCAAATTTCCTTACTGGTCATCAGCTAGGGGGTCATTCTTAGCTCTTAGAGGCAGCTTTGCCATCCTTGCAGTTGGCACCCTGTCTTCAGTGCATGCCGCATTTTCCTCATGCTTTGCATCTCTCTGACTTCTCCTCCTGCCTGATTCCAAAGCCACCCCTATATTTTAGGTATTTGTTAGAGTAGCACCCCAATTCTGGTACCAAAATCTGTGTGCTTTTTCTATTGCTACATAATTGATTACTGCAAATGTACTGGCTTAAAATGATACCTCTTTATTATTTCACAGTTGTGTGAGTTAGAAGTCGAGGCAGGCTTACCTGGGTTCTCTGCTCAGAGCCTCACAAGGCTGAACTCAAACCATCAACTAGGCTGTGCTCTTACCTAGAGGCTCTGGGGGAAAAACCCTTTTCCAAATTCATTCAGGTTGTTGGTAGAACAGAGTTCCTTGAATCTGTAGTTCTGAAGTCCCTGTTTCCTTATTGGTTGTCAGCAGGGGGCTGCTCTTTCCTTCTAGAGGTCATCCACATTCCTTCTCACGGGGCCCCCTCCATTTCCAAAGCAGTAAAGGTGTGCTGAGACCATTTCATGCTTGCATCTTTCTGACTTTTACTTCTGTTTTTATATCCGAAAAAGATCCTTACTTTTAAAGGGTTAGATTGGGCACACCCAGCTAAAACCTTTTTGCATGTGTATATATATCATAGATGTGATATATCAACACGTTCAAAGGTTCCACCCACACCCAAAGGGAATAGGATTGTACAAAGGCAAGGGTCATTGCAAGTCATGCTTAGAATCTGCGGAACTACAGCACCTCTAGGAAATATGCAAGGCATAAAGTTGTGTGTGACTCTAGCTGACCTAAGAATGTGTGTAATATGGTAAGATGATATGGGCAAAGTGTGAAGGTGGCTGTAACGTATGGGTTAAGTAATAATAACAGTGTCTACTTAGTGAAATCCTTTAAAATCACTTCTAAAAGCATTGCCCAATTTGTCCTTCACAGAAGCCCCGTGAGGTAGAGTTCATTAGTCTCATTTTACAGAGGAGGAAACAGGCTCAGAGACCTTAAGTGAATTGATGAGAGTCTCCAAAATACTGTCAGAACTGAGGCTTGAATCCAGATATGTTTGATTTCAAAATGCTTAAACACTGCATGCTGTTACTTCTGGTACCTTCTGTACACAGTTTGTGCCCCTCATGAGGACCACTATGTGGACCACCCCATACTTTTTCCATCTTCAACTCCGTGTTCCTCCACGTGAAGCCCAGTTAGCCACTGAGGTCTTCAGCATCCTCAGGGAGACAAGGAGAACCAGCGGGGTCCTTTCTTCTTCACTTCTTAGGTTCTCTCACCCCTAGCGTAGACTGCCCCAGCAGGCCTCCTGTCTCCAGAGACCTTCATCTGAGGAACAGGCATCTCTCTCTGTGTGTGTGTGTGTGTATCCCTAAGCCACAGAGGTGTGTATACAGCTCAGTGACAAGTTCTGCTTCACTCCTATGACAGTAAGGACAGCAACTGGCCATGACATGGCAGTGTCCCCACAGGCAGCTGCTATGAGAGTTTCCTTTGAAGTCTCTTTTATTTAACTTGGCTATTTGGTGGGGAACACGGAACAAGACCTCTGTGTTCCCTGTCAGGAATACTGTCTCCTTCACGACTCTCAAATCATCTTATACGGATTAGAAAGTATATTGCGGAGGGGAGGTTGGAGGGGGTGGAGAGGCTCCCTGACAGGGAATCTGACCCCATCTTATTTAGAATATAAAGTGTTTATTTGTTCTTGGTCCTCATAGTTATTCTCAAGCTGCCAAGGCAAAGGCAGCAAGAGAAGAACCATTTGATAAGGTGATACTTCCGTTCAGTGCTGGTTTCATAGTATTTTCTCAATAAATGAACATTGAAGATGGTTGTCAAGGACTGCAGTGTCATTTTAAGTAACCATTGAAAAAAGTACAGCTTCTCACTTTTCTGCTGGTCTTGTTTGCCTTCTTATCACCACCAACTTTCATTCCAAATTGCTTTCATCTTATGCAAAAGAAAAAATATCCTGACCACAGAAGGAATTCCTCCAAGTTCTGTCAGTCAAGCTAAATCATTTTAACCCGGAGAACAGAACGTGCCTTTGCCGCTCCTGTACAGTTTCTTTCTGTCATTGTGCCAGCTGGCTCTCATTTATTTAAATTCTAAACTAGAATCTATTTAAATATGTCTAATTTATTATAAGTAATTCAATACATGTCGAGGTAATTAAGTGATATGACAATATTGGTCATAATGGAATTAATCTTAACACAGTATAAATAAAAAATTAATAAACATGTGAAGTTGGTCTGTTGTGGATTTCAAAACTGAAATACAATGTAAATCAGTACGCATTAACAGAGGGCAAGGAAAACCATGAGACTGGAGAGGACAGATTTGCTTTCAGAAAGCAAACTTTCAGACTCTATGAACGTGGCTCCAAGTGGTAGTGACAATCGGACTAAGTGTGTATGTTGTCTCCACGTTGTCATCTTGCTTATGAACTTCGTTCAGCCCTGAAAATCTAGATGTTGTCCTGTATTTGTATAGTGTTAGTGATTCCTAAATTAATAACATCAATAGTAGACTGAAAAGTGTATATGGTTGGCTCACGTTAAGGGGGAGCAAATACTTACTGGACTTCTTTACATTTAGAAAATGACCAATTGCTATTTATATATATATATATTTTTGTGTGTGTGTGTGTGTATATATATATATATTTGTGTGTGTGTGTGTGTGTGGTACACGGGCCTCTCACTGTTGTGGCCTCTCCCATTGTGGAGCACAGGCTCCTGACGCACAGGCTCAGCGGCCATGGCTCACGGGCCCAGCTGCTCCGCGGCACATGGGATCCTCCCGGACCGGGGCACGAACCCGCGTCCCCTGCATCGGCAGGCAGACTCTCAACCACTGCGCCACCAGGGAAGCCCTATATATGGTTTTGATCAGATCTGTTATATATAGGAGAACTTTGGAGGAATGTTTACCAAAAAAAGCAAAAGGCAAGTGTCAATTATCAACTGCAAAAGAATGTATACGATATTTCTTTAGCTAAGACTTAAAGCAGATTGTGACACTAAGGCAGATGCAAGTTGGCTGACCAGGCTCAAAAATTAAAACATGTTATCAAAAACAAGCATAGAGCCCAGATAACTTCAGATTATCAGGTCGCTCTATCTGTTTCTCCCCTTGACTTGCTGCCAGTTGTAGAAGCCACTTGGTTTGAGTGGGGGGACTCAGTTGTTACTCATGGGTAATTTAATAGAAGGAAGGTTATGTGGTTCAAGTCTTGATCAGACCTGATTGTTAACACTAGGTGACTAAGGGGAAGTTGTTTTCAACTGTAGTTTTGAAGACCTGCTATGCTAAAAAGAAATATACGGAAATTATGCAAACTCCCAGAGTACTTGGGATACTAAATTCTGTATGATTGAATATATATATGGTTGAAGTCATTTTTGTTGCTCAGTATTTGAAATAAAAATGTCTAATTTTTAACTCAAATTAATATTTAAGCTAATTGACAAAGGTTTTAGATTTCAGTCTTAGAATTATATCCCCAGAGCTGTTGAGGAAATAAAAAAGAAATACAAATATGAAGAAGGATTTTGCCTACAAATAGTAAATGCAGCTATAATTTCTTATGTAATTGGCAGGTTGGCATTTTTTTTTTTTTTTGCGGTACGCGGGCCTCCCGCTGTCGTGGCCTCTCCCGTTGCGGAGCAGCAGGCTCAGCGGCCATGGCTCACGGGCGCAGCCGCTCCGCGGCATGTGGGATCCTCCCGAATGGGGGCACGAACCCCTGTCCCCTGCATCGGCAGGCGGACTCTCAACCACTGCGCCACCAGGGAAGCCCCAGGTTGGCATTTTTAAAGAAAGGAAAGAGATTATGTATTTTTTTAAAGTTTTTATTTAAAACAAGAATACTGTTTTACAAAAGAATTAATGTTGAAAGTGAGAAATTTGTAATAATGCTGTAAAGTGTATTTTTCCAAATGCCTGATTAAGGCTCACAGATACCACAGGGTTAAGCAGAATAGTATTAATTACTACTTGAAAATGACTTTGTGAAATAGCAAAATGTCTATGTTCCATTGTGTGTATATGAAATATACATATGAAATCATCTTTAGTGGTTCTTATGGGGTTGATATTGGTGCCCTTTTCATTATTTCATACTTTTATGGTCTTATCTTAATCTTCTGGTTCTATGTCAGCCACAAAGTTTATTTCATAGAGCAATGTTGCTATTGATTTTCTTTTCTATTTCTTTCTTAGAGTAATTCTGCTGAAGTTGCTGTGTAAACATCACAGGAACTAGAAGCAATCACTCTGTTTTAAGATGAAGTTTTACCCTGACAGTGTTTATAAGCAGAGTTTTACATTCAGAAGATTGCAAACTTTATACAAGATTTTTGAAGATCTTCAACAAATTTATTTTCCTGGTTTGAGATAGCTTGCCAAAGAAAGCAGTTTTATTTGATGCAAGTGCCAGTAATGTTTTCTCCTTAACACCATATGAAACATTGCGTAGTTCTTAAGTAGTTTATTGCCATGAGTGATAGGTCCGTTCCATGAAACCAAAACGTAAAAAACAGTTTGAATGGATGAGGAGCAGTTTACATACAATTCTGGTCAAGTTACCCACTTGTTACTAAGTTGTATTAAAAAGTTGATCTCAGGCTTCCCTGGTGGCGCAGTGGTTGAAAGTCCCCCTGCCGATGCAGGGGACGCGGGTTCGTGCCCCGGTCCGGGAGGATCCCACATGCCGCGGAGCGGCTGGGCTCCGTGAGCCCTGGCCGCTGTGCCTGCGCGTCCGGAGCCTGTGCTCCGCAGTGGGAGAGGCCACAGCGGTTAGAGGCCCGCGTACCGCAAAAAAAAAAAAAAAAGTTGACCTCTTTAATACTGGCTAACAGCTGGTAATTTTCAAATCAAGTGGCCAAAGTCAATGTTTCACTTGTTTTCAAGACAATCCTTTATTGCACTGACTTCAAACTTTTTTTCTTCCTTCTAAACTCTTGTGCATCATGGACTCAATCAGCAGAGTGATTTGCATAAGGAAGTTCCCAAAACCTTTCCTTCCTTCCTTCATTCATTCAACACATTTTACTGAGCAACTTCTATGTGCCTGACACTAAACAAAGGCAAAAAATAAGCAAGGTTCCTCTTTTGAGGAGCTCACTGTCTAGTAGGAAGATAAACAGACATTATAGTGATTATTCTCGAACACATTACTGACTGTCAAGGCAGATAAATCAAAAATTTACTGGATATTCCAGATGCTATAACACTTTACTTACCATAGAAGCAGGCTTCACCAAGAAGGAACTGGTCTGGGTCTGAAAGGAAAAGTAGTTTTTCTGTCAAAACCCTCTATTCTGCCTTTGTTGTTAAGGAATCATCTTAAACAAGAGCAAGGATGCACCTCACCTCAGGGGTCTATGCAGCAATAGTCAGCCGGACATTCTCAGCGTTTTTAACCCATGGCTTGAATCTGTCCATCGAATCTAGTCCCTGAAAATACCAGGCTCCTCCTAGGAAACGCATCCATTAGTTTGGAGCCAAATGATTTTAATTCTAGTCCAAATTTTGCCACTAATTTATTGTTACCTCAGTTTCCTTATAAGCTCATAACTGGAATTTAGTTCATAATTCTTGCTCTACACAATTTATAGGACCATTTTAAAGATGAAATAAGATAATAGGTGCAAATATTTTTTTGTAAAGTTACATGCATTTTACAGATGGGTGGTGGGCGGTGGTGACATTCTCTGTAAAGTACCACTGAAGTACTACAGAAAGTCCTGGCAGTTATGACAGATTATGACAGATTATGTTTCTAGAATAGGTATATGTATTGAAATGAGACATGTCAAATCTAGTTGTTCCCCAGAAATGCTATTAATAGGGATTACATTTCCAACCAGTAGCCTAATGCTCAAAATTATAGACATCATAACACATGCCATCTGTAATCAAATATTACGTCAATTTTTCATGTTACACTAGGCCACTATTCAATGAAAAGCTTTCTCCAAAAAATAGTGTATATAATTTTAATTTTTAAAAGTCCAGGAAATAATCTCACACTGTTAAGTGGACTCTATAAAATTCTTATCTTCTCAGAAATGCCTGATTTAATTTGTTGCAACAAATGAACAACACCAAAAAGATCACAAATCTGAACTAGAGTTCTTTGGATACTGTTTGGCAGGCATCACTGAGAGCACTTTGGGAAGTCCTTTTGCCCACTTGAGTGTTTTTAAGCAATTCTTAAGGATATATTTAGGGTGTATTTACCTGCTCACCTATTCTCTCTCTCTTTTTTTTTTTTTTTTTAATTTTATTTATTTATTTTTGGCTGCGTTGAGTCTTCGTTGCTGCACATGGACTTTCTCTAGCTGTGGCTAGCGGGTGCTACTCTTCGTTGTGGTGTGCAGGCCTCTCATTGCGGCAGCTTCTCTTGTTGCAGAGCACAGGCTGTAGGTGCGTGGGCTTCAGTAGTTGTGGCTCACGGGCTCTAGAGCGCAGGCTCAGTAGTTGTGTTGCACGGGCTTAGTTGCTCCGCAGCATGTGGGATCTTCCCGGAACAGGGCTCGAACCCGTGTCCCCTGCAGTGGCAGATGGACTCTCAACCACTGTGCAACCAGGGAAGTCCTGCTCACCTATTCTTAATGTAAAATTTTGTGTAACAAATTGCTGACCTTTCTTTCTGTGATGAAGTTTTTTGGTTTTTTCTTTAGCTGTCATCTTAACAGTACTAGCAGCTGTATCTAACCTGATACAAGAAAAAGCACAAACCCTTGATCACACTCAATTTTGTATTCTTTGATCCCTCATGATACCAAAAAGCCATAAAGGTTTGGCTTGAATTGTAGACAGATCCACAGGTTATTTATTGTTGAGCTTGATGCAGAATTTCACAAGTCACAAATCCTGCATGTTATCTTACCTATCAGATTATCATGATTGTGGAAACAATGCTTTGTAAATGTTTAGAATATTTGGCTATAAAATAACGAGGACACACTTCACAAGCACACCAAGTCTTAGACATTGAGGATATTTCTCTTACACAGCATAATCATGTCATGCAAAGTAATTTTGGAGCTATCTCCAGTATCAGTGACCAGCCACAAAGTAAAAGTCCTCATTATTTTATAACTACGGATCACCCTTCTTCCTCCCAAGATGATTTCCCTAGTTTTTTGTCTCTTTTGCATCTCCCCTTTGTAGGCTTTCTCACACAGGCAGAGAGGACCCCAGTGAAGGACAGGGCTGCATCTTTGAATAGTTTCTTCCAGCATTAATTGCTTAAAGCTGCTTACTACTCAGCATACATTTTACGCATTTGACTTAAAATTTCCGTACTAGCAGTTTATGCCTTAATAACATAAATCAATTTTGAACCATTAGCTGTATTTTTCACTGTACCCATTGTTTATTATACTGAGAGACAATAAACAAAAGTTGAACTTTTGAAACAGGTCCCTATTTTGAGAAGAGTTTTGGGTTTTTTTGGAGGGGGGCAACAAATACTTTGAAATTTTCCAATGATAGAATGAATGGCAATTTGGCACAGTTTGTAATCCTCCAAATAGTCAAGATCTGAAGATGGTTATCTGGGTGAAATTCCATTCTAAGCAATATGCTCTGGTACTTCAAAATTATTTACCAAAGATTGAAAACAGAATGCTTGTCTTTGTTGGTTTTGAGGCTACTTTTGAGCATCTGTCGGTTATATCATTGTGAAATTCTGTAAACACATCAAGAAGCCACTGATCAGTTCCTTGACTGTGATCTTATCAAGGCTGGCCCTCTTGCTGTTTCAGCAGAAGTATATAGCATATTGTTTTAACTTCTAAAAATTGAAAAAGAGACTTTCATTTCTGGAACCAGCATTTTCTATCTCTCTGATCAACATTGTCTGCTGTTCATTTTATGCTTGAGTGAACTTAAAGGAAGGCGGTTGGTTACCTTGCATGTGATGAATGGTAGGTGATCTTTGGCTATCCCCATCTTGGACAATTTTTGTCTTATGCTGACAAGAAATCTTCTCTATCTCTATGGACTCCTAATAATACTTTATAGAATCATTTGTTTCCTTACAAAATGCCAAAAAAGTCTATCCTTTAATAAACAGTGTAACCAATATGTGATGGAGAAGGAATTAACCTTTTCCACTGTAAGGAAACGTGGATCTCCAGCAATTAGTTTTGCCCTTATTACAAACTGTATTCCACCGGTGATGCCATAAATACCTTCATGTAACAAAACATAGCTGTGTCAGAAACAAATCAATGGCTTAACTCTCAGCTTCTTGGTTTCTCAAGAGAAGGTCTTTGTTCCCTTCACAAGGAACTTCAATTTTTAATTACATTCATCAGTTTAGACACTTCAAAGTAAACCATTTGCTTTTTTGGAAAAATCAGGCTCAGGACATTTAACATTGGAATAATAATGTCGAGAACCCTTTCTTTTCTCTTCCAATTGCACTAGGTATCGCCCTGTTCCAACATAATTTAATTTCTTCTGGTGTTTTCTGAAGTAAATGCATGTAAGAAAATGCACTGTCTGTGAATGTCAGCAAATAGTGATGAATGGCTTAACTAGGAAATGTGTTACGCTTAAATGGATTAAATCTGGGAAATATTTAGCTGTGCACTTTGTACTGCGTTCACATCCTGCTGGGCTGAAGAGTGGTGCCCAGAAATGTACAAAGACAAATGTACGAGTGATGCAGATGCTCCTTAGGTTTTCTGTTTCTGAAGGCTCTCTCTCCAGCCGCTTCATTTCTTTTCCTGTAATTCCCCTCCCCAGTTATCTCACCCAGTACTAGCAAGGGTTTATCTATCCACTCTCTGCAGATTACTCCAAAGCTTATATTTCCAGCTCTAACTCAACCAGGAAAAGATCCCCACAACATCTCACACTTAGCATGTCAGGAAGATCTTCCCACCGTACAATTCCTTCTCTACACCTGTTGGCAAGAGAGCGTTTTCCCCAGGAATTCAAGGTGACACTGTAAAACATACCTTGGAGTTTTTCTCACCGCAGCCTTACCAAGGTTGGCTGACTCTCTTTGCATTGTCTCCTCCAGTATCTGTTCTTTCCTTTCCATTCTTACTGCCTTCATTTCAGCTGCTGAGTTCACTCTTCTGCCATGCTACTGACATGTTCCCTGCTTCTCCCTCCCCATGTCCAAATCCATCCTGTACACACCTTGAAACAAATGTTTTTTAAAACACAGCTCTAAGCATTAATTCAATAACTGTTTGAGTGCTTATTATGTAAAAGTTCAATAATGTTGAATTGATTACATTCTACCCTCAAGGATCATATTGTCTTTACTATTATATATCAGATATATATATATATATAATATATATAGCATATCATTTATAGTATATTATGTATCATATATAATATGTATAATACATATGTAATTCTATATGTAAATATTATGAAAACCTTTGCTTATCTGTTTTTCTGTTATGTCTTTACCATGCTATTTTCTCTGCCTGAATGACTGGTTCAAAGCTTAACTTCAAGACACAGATACAATGCCAACTCCTCTTGGAGGAAAATCCATGTGGGGATTTTCTCAACTTGATTTTATTTAGGAATGCTTGCATGTTTCATCACCACTGCTAAATGTCAGTATTCTCTGAGTCAGAACCTATATCATATCCACCCCCATGACCATCCACACCGCCTGACAGAAGGCATTGTAATGCACTGGTCAAGCAACCAGGCTTTAATCCCTACCCTGCTCTGAACAGCTATGTGTCCTTGACTGGGCTACTTAATACCTACTGGTTAAGACTGTTCTGAGGCTTAGCAGAGATAATACACATGAAGTACTTAGTACAGCCCCTAGAACAGAATAGCACTCAATGTAAGTGTTAGTTGTTACTCTTCTCTTAGTACATGCGTGACACTTAAGAGACAACCAAAAAGATATTTTCCTGCAGCAGTTTTGTGGCTTGTGAATTGCCCGTGCTCTGACATGTGAGAAGGAGTTTAAACCAGTAGCAGTACTGTGTGCCCTCAGGGCTCACTTCTGACTGGCTTGGCAGAGACCTTTTAGGAAATAGGTGAGATTTGATATTTATCTTATATATTCTTATACGTTCTTGTCAAAGAAGGAACTAGAGAAGAATTAGAGAATGTGACTTAAAGCTTTACATTTTATTGATTTATTTTTATTTTGCTAGATTTTATTTGGTTTTCTGATTTCCTCCTTGTTTTTGTAACAGCTATTTTATCATAAACTTATATTAGTGCTCTATAATTACAAAACATATCCACATTCATGCACATATTGCAGTGACACATAGGGATAGAGGGGTAGGAGGCAGTGGTTTTTTTTTTTTACAGGTGAAAAAAATATAATAAGAGACGTCAAGATCAATGATTGCCCAAAGTCATTCAACCATTAAATGGCAAAACCTGAGCTAAAACCCAGGCACTTTGGTGCTGACCCCTTTGCCATTTCTCATATACTACATTACCTGCCACCCTGTTTATTTAACAAGGACCTCTAGGAAGAAATACCCCTTGGAGTGACTACCCAGCAAGAGATCCCTTTATCTGGTGTTTCCAAGGTATCTTCACACCCAATTTGACTTCATTACATGACTTTTCATTTTTTAATTTTAACTTTAAAAATCACATCTAATATTTTTTTGTGTTTCCAAAAGCAGTATGTGTTTATTGCAGGAATTTTATGGAACACAAATAAATACAAAGAACAAAATGAAAATCAGCCCTAATCTCACTATCCAGAAAGAGATAAATGATAAAACATTTTCATATATAATTCCAGATATAGTTACTTGCGTACGTATTAATTTGAAAATGTTCTCTTTAAAACAATAGAGGTATGTTACACACACCGTCTCATGGTACATGCTTCTCAGTCTTCTGTGAAAACTTTTGTCCTCATTTTTATTAGTTGCATGTACTTCCAGTATATGAATATGCCGTACTTATTTAATCCATCCCATATCTGTAAACAGAGGGGTTTCAGCTTTTCCGTTGTAAGGAAAGAAGATGGCTAACGTCTTTTTAGGTAAAATATTCTACGTACGCATTATTTTTTTATTAAGATAAATTCCAGGAGGTAAAAAACAAACAAACGTGAATAGGGAGACTGTCAGATCTTAAGGTTTTAGATGTGAAGTGTTCATTGTTCTGCAAAAGAGTCATTTCATTTTATACCTACCAATCTGTACTCCTAGAAGCAGTATATGAGAGAACCCCTTTGAATGTCAACATGTATAAATTTATCAACATTTTAATTAAAAGACTAAAGCCCATCCTTCCTTCCTTCTTTCTTTTTTTCTTTTCTTACTAGTCCATAGATAGTAGGTTCTTTTATTGGAGGTGAGGGAGCTGTATATGTGTGTATGAGGGCCTCAAACAAACAGTAGATGAGTACATTCCCCAGTAATTGCTTGTTGGACATTGCCCACACTATTTTGCAGACCTAGGAATGCTGAAGGGATTTTCCTTGAAAATTTCATTTACTACCAAAATAACCATGGAATATATTTTTAAAATTATATTTTCAATTGGATAGTACTTAATTTCTTGTTCCCATAAGAAACTTCTGTCACTTTCATTGAATTGTTTGCGGGGAAGGGTCTGAAACGTTACTGTCTTTTTGACTGTACATTTTAGTGTGCACTAACTGTTAATGAATATGAGGACTTTCGGGCTGTAATTGTCAGAAAGGCAGCCCGTACCATTCAAACGAAGAGGAAGGTTTACTGGCTCCCAGAATGGAAGGAAGCCTTGAATAACCAAGCTGGGATAAGAAGAGTGTTAAGGTCCAGCTCCAGGGATTCAGGCACTGTCAGGAATCAATCTGGTTTTCCTCTCTGCCTCTCTTAGGCTGTCAGTTTCATTCTATCTCACTGCTGACTGCATTTTTCCTTGTGGTAGAAAATGTGGATTTTGATAGCTCTCTAGCTTTGTTGCCTTAATCTTTAGCCCTTGTGGGGTATTTACCTGAGGATTTTGGAGAGATACCTGAAGGTCAAATATCTCTGGATGGGTTGTGAGCATAGATATTTGGCTCCAGATTCAAATCCAAAAAAAAAAAAAAAAAAAAAAAAAAAGCTAATGGAGTACCTACCCCTGGACCAATCAGATGTGTTTAGGCAGCTACAGTACTATGATTGGCCCAATTTGGGTCCATTTTGGATCTATCAACTCTGGCCAGGGAGGTATGATCACAGAAGAATGTGGCAGTCCCTAAAGGATCCATATTGGTGAAATATAGGCCCCACTGGAAATGAGAGGTAGTTTTAGTAATCCCAGAACCTAGAGGTGGTGCTGAGTAGAAATAAATGAACAAAAATAGATCTCTGACACACGATGCCTGATGACTTTTTTTCCCTACAATACCTGGTATCTCTCTGTGCTTCAGCAATTTTACAGATGTACTAAAGGACATATAAATCCAGGTAGGAGCATTTTGCAGTAGCATATTTTTGCTTCTTCGGGAAAACATTGAAACTAACACAATATGGGATTATCAATAAGTAAGAGCTTTGCACAAACTAGTGAGCTTTCTTTCATATAGAAAATGGATAGAATTAGATATCCAAGATAGAAATTTTAGCACTTTATAGCTGCGTCCTTCACTAGTTCTGATGATGTCTAAACGTAGACCGAACAGCAAGAATGTGCACTACTTTTTCCTAGAATGTGGGCTGTGTCTGTCTTTATAAAATTCAGTGTCCATTGCAAGTGCTGTTTAAACCTTCCTAATAGGAATTAATTAATACAGCTTATGCTTGAAGACTGTGTGTCACTACCCACGCATTGCTATGCTTGTCCGATTGACTCTAGGTCAACTCACTGAATTGTAGTTTGAGCAAAGCTCAGATCTTCTCAAAGTGATCAAGCATGATTCCTTTAAAGGTAATTTAATCGACTTAGAGGAGAATTATCAATGTTCTCCAGGAATAGTGGAATAATTCATCAACAGAAGAAAATATTAATAAGAAGAGCATTAGTTTTAGAACCAACTTAGACCTAATGGATGGTTTGAGTTGGAAATTCTACTTCCATTTGGCATCAGTATTTCTACAGATAAGCATATGGCTTGGTGAAAGTGGAAATTTGAATGGTGTGGCTAATAGACTGGGAGACCTTGCAAGAAACAATAAAAAGAACTGGGTCCAGGGACCTAAGTCTTTTCTTGAGGCAAGACTACTGATTTTTTCAAGCAAACTTGTCACCAAAGATATATGCTCAGAATCAAATTAATGTTCAACATTTTGGAATGTTTACTGTGTGCTTTTCACTAAGCTAAGATAGATAGGTAAAAATGAAGAAGTCTCTATGTGCAAATACCTAGTGGTTTAGTGCAAAAGCTAGCTGGGTAAGGAGAAAGAGTGCAATACAGTAAGCTTTATCAAAGAGGTATAAACAGTGTGCTGTGGGATCCAACGAGTACTAGGATGAATTCTGCAGAGGGTACCGGGTATGGCTTTCCTCATGTGGTCACATTGACACTGCATCACGACGATCAGAAAATAATTCTGTGTGAGGAAGGGCAGGCAGAATAAAGGTTGTAACATATGCAAGGGTGGGAGTCCTTGAATGGTTTTCTATCCAAAACTATTCAGGAAGTATAAATTTTAGTGTGACCAGAGTAATGTCTAAATAGGCCAGTGCCATCCAGGAGAACTTTGTGAAATATTCTGTCTCTGTACTTTTCAACATGGCAGCCACTAATCAGAATGGCTGTTGAACACTGGAAATGTGGACTAGCATGACTGGGGAACCGAAATTTTAATTTAATCTAACTTAATTTAAATATATGGGACTAGTGGCTAACACATTGGACAGAGCAGATACAGACCAAGTCTTCAGGCCTAGGTAATTATGGAAGATAGGGAAGAAGGCTTGGGGTCATGGTGAGAAGTCTGTGTTTTGTTTTGTTTTGTTTTGTTAATTTATTTATTTCCAGCTGCATTGGGTCTTCATTGCTGCGCGTGGGCTTTTCTTTAGTTGTGGCGAGCAGGGGCCACAGTTTGTTGCAGTGCGCATGCTTCTTATTGCGGTGGCTTCTGTTGCGGAGCACGGGTGCAAGGGCTTCAGTAGTTGTGGCACACGGGCTCAGAAGTTGTGGCTCGTGGGCTCTAGAGTGCAGGCTCAGTAATTGTGGCGCGTGGGCTTAGTTGCTCCACGGCATGTGGCATCTTCCCGGACCAGGGATCCAACCCATGTCTCCTGCATTAGCAGGTGGATTCTTAACCACTGCGCCACCACGGAAGTCCTGAGAAGTCTGTGATTGAATACTGTGGTGCCTGATTCATTTATTTGGATGACAGCTCCGGCACCAGTGTGAAGAAAATGGATTATAGGGAGAAAGGATGGTGGCAAGCTGAGAGATAAGATGGGCCTGACAAGGGCATCGGCAGTGAGTCTGAAAGACGATGGGGACACATTTCTTAAGTATAATCAGTTAAAATTAGGTTACCAGCATCTATGGTAAATGAAGAGAATTTGTTGTAAAGGACTCGTGTGTCTTTAAGTTGAGAAACTTAATTAATGCCAATACTTAATAGAAAAAGATATGAAAGAGGAAGAGTTGCTTTTGTGGAAGAAAGAGTGAATTCAGTGTTTCAAATATTTAGTTAGGAGTGATAGATATTAGATCCTTGGAGTCTGTTAAATTTTAGAAAAAGAAAGATGAAAATTCAAAGAAGTTGAATCATTTAAAATAAGATGAAAATGTCTTTGGACCAAGACATACATAACCATCCTAAAGCCTTTGTTAAATTGCTTTGTCTTTTCATTCTGATTAAGATATTATTTTATACCCAAGGGATCTTTAATGAATGAAACAAGTTTATGCATAGATTAGTGAGATGAAGAGAGGCCTGGGGAGTACAAGAACCATCTAGTACTACCATTTTTTTGGTTTGTTTTGTTTTTTTTCTGGAAGCCTTGACAAAGTGAGAAAATTTGACTATTTTCTTAAATCTGTACAACCATTGTAGATAAGGGTCTTCTGTATCATTTGCTCCTCTATATATACAAACATCCATTTTAATTTTCCACCTATATAAGTTGATTCTCTGAGTTATTTCCCCAAGTAGAGACCACTAGTTCTGTGGATTACATCTCTACTTCTTCACCAGCAGTTTCTTGGTGGTAACCATTAAACAAAATGTCCACCCTTCATCTTTGTGGATCAATTAGCCCCTGAACTCTCACTTCATTCCTTTTCCAAGCAGGTGGCTCCAGTGGATGTAAAATGGGTTTCATAAAATGAGTGACGCCTATTGATGTTCATGACATCAATTTCTCTAGCAATCACTCGTTAAAGTTACATTTTACAAACAATAAACCACTTCTTCTGTGGCAATGACTTTCCTCCTTTCTGCTCTGCTATTTCAGGCAAAAGTTGTGCATTGCTTAAAGACTTCTACTTTCACTACTTAACGTGGTGCCCTTAAGGAAAACATACTGTTAACATGAGCTTGGAAAACAGGCTTTCAACCCAGAGATGATTGTACACACTGTATATTAACCCTCCTTTGGCATGTTCATACAGAAAGAAAGATGTTGTCAGTATGAACTTTCTGTGGGTCAGTGATCTCTGTGGACCTAGGTTCTGTCATATTCCTCAGGACTGGGGTGAATCAACAGATAACAATTAGAGAGCAGGCTTTAAAATGGCAGATATTCGATCATACCAAATGACAAACTTTGCTACTGAGAATCTTATTGAACTTTGTGTCTTTCTGTCCTTTGACAGTGTGTACATTAGCATCAGGGACATTTTCTGATTGCAATTCCAAATCAGGTGAGAAAGAGAAAGAGAGGAACGTACCAAGTTTGGAACCTTTCCGGAAAGCCGACTGGCTCTCTGGATAAGCAGATGCATACCTAGTACTGGACATGTGTGCAGGAAAAGAGAAACAACTAAACTCAACGAAATGGTGATGAGAGCAATTTATCTATAGGAGAAGTTGGACTTTACTTTCTCATCCTTCATGTATTTGTGTAATAGTACTAAGAAGAGCTAACATTCATTGAGCAATGTAGCAAGGGCTCTGCTTGAATAAAAAACTGCCTCCTTAAATCAACTCCATGAAGTAGATGCCAGTATTAACCTTGGCTTTTTTAATGAGGAAACTGACACACGTGAGGTTGTGACTTACTAGGTCACATAGTCAATAAATGGTGGCGCTGTCTCTGGGGCACAAGTCGCTATTACCTTAACAATCTAAGTGTCTAGTTTCCAAATTACTTTTACAGCTTTTTAAAAAAAATATTAGTTTAGTATGCACAGGTATCAGATTCTCATCCATATTGCTTTTGTTCTTTAAACATGCATCTGCTTCTGTAAATATATTAGTAAAATGAATGTGAGAATGGAGGCATCTGAAATTCAGCAAGCACCATTCTCCCAATTTCTGAGATGGGAGAATCTGTAGAAAGAACACTACAGTTGGAAATAGTGTTCAAATGTCCCACTTCAACCCAGTATCCATTTCATCCAGACTCAGTTTGTAAGTGAGGATTTCTTTTATAGAAGGTAAGCAGCACATGTACATCCGCCTAACGATAAAGCCTGAAATCTTTCAGTGCTTTCAAACATACCATGGGATCTCCAGCTAAAGCTTTTATACTTGCTTTTTCTAAAAGAAGAAATCCTGTGGTTAAAGATTCTTTGATGGTAGAAACTTGTTTTAACAATGGTAAAGCCAAGACTAATTGAATGACTTTTCCCTTATTTTGTAACTGGGTTAGAGAATGAATGCAGTCATATAGGAAGTTTTCGAGAGTAAGAATTAACAAGTAGAGTGGATGAATCCTGAATTTTGTATGACTAGGATGGTGTTGATAACGTAGGTTAGAATTTTATTTTGCCATATGTAATTTCATAATACAACCACATCATTGATCATATTAACAGCTCAAAAAATCACCTCTTTGCCACATATATCATCTGTTGTTCAGTTGCCCTGTTTAGCTCTCTTTTACACCAGGTTTGCAGGTATCCAGAAATAGGCCCTATATATAGAGTTAACTAAAATGTTTTATTTTCAAGTATTGTTATTTGGATTTTCAGTTATCCAGAAATCTTAAGAAGTGTTATCTGATGCTTCTACTTTGCCAGTTCTGTACCTGGTAGAAGAGGGGATCAACTATTCATAAAAGGATTTGATTAATCCTTTTGTATTCAGTGTTTAATTATTCATTTATTTGTTCAACAAACATTCATTTATAATACTGTTTGCAAAGCCATGTGGGTAGGTGCTGTAGATACAAATAAGGCATGTGGCTTGTCCACTATGTGTTTGCAGTCAACTTTTCCTGGGAGTCTGTTAAGGCACTTCCTTGAAAGAATGCATCATCACTCTAGTTTCCTCTTAGCTTTGTGCAATTATTGCAATCTTGATAAATCGAAATTTGGATAACTGCAGTGCTTGCTGAAACTCTGACCTCCTCAAGATCCCAGATGTGAGAGGTTTTTTTTTATCATTCATGTGAAATATCTAGTAAGTATTTATAGAGTACCCACTCACAGTACCCAGAGCATCTGTGCTGAATGTCATAGGGGAAACAAAATGAGATAGAACTAACAAAATTTTGCCTAGCACATTCTTTATGTAGGAACTAAACATATTTTAAAAGTTCACATTATAAAGTAGTATAAGTGAAATGAATGATAGAGTGTATAAGTGCTAAATACATTCAAATGAGAAATAAATTCAAAGGTTAGGAAAAGGCTGTCCAGAAGACTGACTTAAGTACAGAGATAGAGTTTCAATGGATGAAAAGCACAAGGAGAAGAATTTCAGGTGAGGTAAGGTTTTGGAACACGCATCAGCAAAAGAGGGTTATTCAAAGAGAACTTGGTTTGTATATATTGGCATTTATATATACACACACACACACACACACACACATATATATACATATATATACTTATATGTATGTGTATAATATATATATCTTTTATCTAAAAGTTTTGTTTGTTTAAACTATTGTTAACCTAAATATAAAAGCAATAGAAGTAAAAATCAAGATATAATCAGCTACTTTTGTTTGACACCCTGTTACTCTTGGGATTTAGGCCCATATAAATAGCAAAATTAGATATTTTTTCCTCACATCCTTTCATTCACTAATATATTCATTCACTCATTCTAAAATGTGTCCAGCCCTGTGCTGTGTGTTTGACATTAGGATAGCCCTGAATAGTAAAATACCTCACCAAAGGAAAACATTGGCATGCCAGGTGGTATTTGTCTGTAGGGTGATGGGAAAGCCACATGGTTGGTTAAGCTGAGGGATTTATTGACTGATTTGTACAAATGTTGTTTTAGCTCTTGGAGCTACTGCCCCCTCCACTCCATGCATTCAAACCAATTTAAAATTTGCATGAGTCTTTCTACAATGGTGATTTGAGTTCAGTGTATCTCTATTTTTTTTCAGTATATTCTAGTTTACACTTCCACACACTTTTTCCAAGAGACATTAGAGATAAATTTGCCTTTTACCACTAACCCATTCTATTTGTTTAAGTTAAATATATATTACTCTCTGGATAAAGATACATTACTAAAGAGATCCTAAAGATATATTACTCTAAATATCCCTAGGAAAAATCAAATGAAATTACTTTGTCTATATCTGATATACTAAGTAATTCTAAAGTGTAACTTTAGAAGGAAACCATTCTATGTTTAATCTTCAAATGTCTGCACATCTTGACAACTCAGAGAAAATAAAATTGTATTTTTGCCGATTATGACATTTTTGGAGAAAGGTTCTCGTGATAAGATATTGGCAGAAAAATGTGACTCCTATGGAGTATTAGATGAGATCTCAGTGGAGAAAAGGAAGGCAAGGAAAGGAAGGGTGAGGAGTATAAGGGATGACAAAGAATCTCTTATCAGGGATTCATGATGCAGAGAAATGAGATAAGGCAAAGTACACATGAGAAAAATAATTAATGATGAAAAAGACGTTGAATACACAATGAGGAATCAGAAAGCTTTATTACAATACCAATCAGAAAAGGAATAATACTTCTCTCCCACAAGTAGGCATTGGCCTGCTCAATATTTTAAGCTTTAATTGAGAGTCTCATTGTTCATTGACCACATCTCTTCTCATTTATTTTCACAGCAATCTTGGGTAGCAGAAAAATAATCATTTAGAAAATTATAATGGAACAAGTGACTTACTGTCTTAAGTATTTAGCATACTGTATATAACTCAATAAATGTAAGTGTTCCCAATTTTTATTTTACAAGAAGATACTCCCTGTGTTAACTTGATTGTGTAAACTGTTCCCTACCTTTTTTTCCCCATTATTTCTTGTCCTGCCACACATCTCTGCTGTCTGCAACACTTTTTTTTTTTTCAAGCGACATCAGGACACAACGCTGTTACAGAATTTGAAAGCTGAACCTCTGGCTAGTTGAAAGGACCTCTGATTTAAACCAGATTTCTGACTTGTAATATTAAATTAAAAACTGTCAGAAAGGGAGATTTTTTTTAAATGGTAATGGGACCAGAGCCAGCTCTGTATTTCAAAGTTCTTTTAGTAAACAGTAGGACACTTTTCTCTCTTTGATTTTATTTCCTGAATCGAATTCTTTCCTCCAAATGACTGGAAAGCCTTTTATATGTTTATTGGTCAGGAACACAGTATTTACTCCTTCCCCCCCGCTTTCCAATGGAATATTGCTGCATTTTGTAACTGGAAAATTGTTCCTTTTGTTACTGAAAGCTTATTCAGAGTAATTAAAATCAAGGTTCTCTCCAGTCCCCCAAATGTTTACTTAAAAATAAGGTCAGGGGCTTCCCTGGTGGCACAGTGGTTGAGAGCCTGCCTGCTGATGCAGGGGACACGGGTTCGTGCCCCGGTCTGGGAAGATCCCACATGCCGCGGAGCAGCTGGGCCCGTGAGCCATGGCCGCTGACCCTGTGCCTCCGGAGCCTGTGCTCCGCAACGGGAGAGGCCACAACAGTGAGAGGCCCGCGTACCACACACACACACACACACACACACACACACACAAAAGGCAGATTTCAGACACCTTGATAAGAGAGTCACACACACACACACACACACACACACACACACACACACACACATACACACACACACAAAAGGCAGATTTCAGACACCTTGATAATAGAGAGAATTCAATAGAGGTGGCGGCAGGGTCTCATCAAAATTATGCGATCAAAAATATGTTTTGATCAACTACAGTTCCCTTCTTGATGGATGAATACAACCTGATTCAAGAAGAATATCATTCAGTGTTTTGGTTTTTTTTAACTCTAGTGTGAGTTTAAGACATTGTGCCTCTTTCCCTTTGGTATTTGCATTTTAAGACTGATTTCCAAAAGGTGAAAAAACAAAATACTAAGTTTCAGAAGAGTGTGTGGGAAGCATTTTGCAGTGTGGGAGGTCAGTGAAGTCTTACCAAAAGAGGAAGGTGTTGTATGGCTAACTCTACTGGTAGAAGCTATCAAACTCTATGTATAACCGTAAAATAATATACAACTTCAATTGTATAATAATGATATCACTATGTATATCATCAATATACTATATACATATTAGATATATAATAATAGGAGCTATACATGCATAGCTGATGAATTTTCCATATCAAAACTATTCCATTTAGCAAGCTCTCTGTCTTTTGCAGGCTAGTTATCTTTCTGACATGAATTTTAACTGCAAATTGAGTAAGGGAATTTTTTTTTTAATTGTAGGCACCCCTTTTTATCTTCAAATTTTAGTTACATTTGAGGTTTTTTTTTAATAGATTAATTTATTTATTTGTTTTTGGCTGCGTTGGCTCTTCGTTGCTGTGCGCGGGCTTTCTCTAGTTGCAGTGAGCGGGAGCTACTCTGTTGCAGTGCGCGGGCTTCTCATTATGGTGGCTTCTCTTTGTTGCTGAGCACGGGTTTTAGGTGCGTGGGCTTCAGTAGTTGTGGTTCAGGGGCCCTAGAGTGCAGGCTCAGTAGTTGTGGCGCACGGTCTTAGTTGCTCCGTGGCACGTGGGATCTTCCCGGACCAGGGCTCAAACCTGTGTCCCCTGCACTGGCAGGCAGACTCTGAACCACTGCGCCACCAGGGAAGCCCCATTAAATTGAGTTTTAATGTAAGAATTCAAAAGCTAGAATAATGTGGAAGAATGCTAACATAGTAAGGCTTTTAGAAATTCAGTGAATCTCATCTTGGTGCCTATCCTTTCTAGCATCTCCCTAGGCACCTCCTTCGTGGTTCCTACCTAGAATTCTATTAATGATGTCAGTAATGACATTGTAAAGGATTAGAATCCAGGTGTTATTAGTGTATATAGTTATTTGGGGAAGGGGAATAACCAACCTTTATGTTAGATCAGCTGTCTCTAACTGTCATCCAGGAGACACTAGCTTGGGTAAATGTAATCTACTTTCTAAGAACAAGTGTTCTATGATAAAATGAGCTCTGGGAAAAAAAGTCCCACTTGTGGAGGGCAGTAATGTACTTGGCCATATAGAATTCTGAGAAATACCATTAAAAACCATACTGGCTAAACTTTGATTAGCAGATAAGCCATCTAATTTACTTGCTCAGAGAAATACTTTATTTCTCTGTTAACCTGACCTAGAACATGTTTTCCTGTTATAATAATCTAGGATCTGTTTCACCTCAAGGGCATATTCCATTTGGTATTTGCATTAAGAAATCTCATCCAAAAGATTTTGGTACAATGGAATCTAATTTAACTAAAATGCTTGGGGAAAGATGCTATTTTATTTAATTAAAGATTGAAAGGAACCACTTAAAAATATTTGCATTGTTGGAAATTATATACAATTAAATCTTTCTGTTTGGTACTTATTGTTCTAGCAAATATTGTCACATTGTTTTTGAGGATTTAGAGCACTGTAAAACTTTGGAATTCCGTTCTGCACTGATAACTATTGCATAGATGTTAAGCTGTAAGAAAATAGAATATATGTTTAATATATAAATATGTTGGAATATATTCCTAATGAACTTTTCACTTTATTTTTTAATACAAATAAAAGTTAGGAAAAAATCAATTAATGAAGTTTTGGTCCTTTGTGTTTTGGCCAATTGAAGTTTTCTTTATTGTCCTTGCATAGGCTTTCTGATTTAATCCTAAGGCACTGTTGAATGCACTAAGTTACCATTGAAAATCTCATTTTTGCAATAGACTGACCAAGCATTGGATGAGTATAGAAAAAAAAAAAAAAAACCTGATTGGAAAATTTTCTTTACTTAAGGAAATTGACATAATGTAGTGATGTACTTCACAGTACAAGAGATAATATGTCTGAAACCTTGTCTCAAACTGCCTTACAATATTTTTTTTCCTAAGTTGTTTTAGCAGTTTGAAATATCAGCATAGGAATGTATAGGTACTATTGTGATTAGTACTTTTGGGGTTAATTATGATGTTTATAGTTGCCATTTTAATATTCTTCCCTCTCCTCTTACACACACATAAAGAAATAGCTTTTCAGTTACCTAATGCTTATTGACTATCAATTTCACCAATTGTTTTTCCATGACGCTATTTTATCATTCCTCCAACTTTCCAAAAAGTGTTTACCAGTTCTGGGAAGGTGTTACATTTAGTTCCGTTAAGCTATTTTGTAGTCCCCTAGACTATTGACAGAATTCCATTATGAGCATGTTAAGTAAGACCTCTCCTATCCTTAGCACCATAGATAACGTACCAGGGGTTAAACAGAAATTCCCCTGAGCTGTCAAATACATACAAAAAATTCACCTGCTCTCTAGTCATAGAAAAAGCCTTCAATCCCTCATATATTGGGTATTTAATTTTAGCCCATCCATAACTCCAAAGTATTTTATTATCCTGTTTCTTATCCAATATATGTTAGAGGAAGTAGCAAATAAAAGAGGTGAATGGGAGCAGCCCACATTCAGGCTTTTTGGCTGCAATAGTAAGTAATAGCTAAGAGCCTAAGTAGCTAAAGGGAAAGAAACTGTTCTTTCTTTTCTCCCAAGAAAGCAGATTCAAGGACTTTAAAAAATTATGGCTCTCCTAGAGTAGATCTTGTCCTGGAGGGGGAAAAATGGTATGAAAGACATTTCTGGATCAATTGACAAAATGGAGATATAGATGGTAGATTAGATCAAATAATGTATTGCATTGTCTTGATAACTGTACTGTGATTGTGAAAGAGAATATCCTTATTAGGAAATACACTGAATTATTTAGAGGGAAAGTGCCATGATATATATAATTTATTATCAGTGGTTAAGAGGAACTAATTGTGTTTGTGTGTAGAGAGAGAGAGGGAGAGGGAGAAAGAGTTAGAGAGACAGAGCAGAATAGAGAAAAAGAGAGAACAAGTAAACAAATAAGGGGAAATGTTAATAATATATGAATCTGGGTGAAGTAGATAACGGGGATTCCTTGCGATGTTTTTTTTGTTTGTTTTTGCATCTTTTCAATAAGTTTGAAATTATTTCCAGATAAATTTTCTTTTTAATCATGATTTATTGCACAGCACATACTCAAAGTATGTTCTTTTATACTTTTTTATTCCCTTACCGAATATCATATATTTGTAATGATAGTATTAAATTATCAAGTAAATATTCCGCATCCCATACTTAAGAAAGCAATGTCTATGTAATTAATTTCAATGATATTTCTTTAACGAATAGTTAAAATATCATTCGAGGAGAAAACCTTCAACCCCCAGACATCTTGGCTATAGATATATGTCCTATCACACTGTATACAGTGTTACCTGAACTTTTCAATTGCAGAGTTGAACCAAAAGTAAGTACAGTCAGCCCTCCATTATCCATAGCTTCTGCCTGTGTGGATTCAACCAACTATGAATAGAAAATATTTCAAAACAAATTCCAGAAATTTCCAAAAAACTTGAGTTTGCCATGTGCTTAGGGCTACTTACATAGCATTTACATTGTATTTAGTATTATAAGTAACCTAGAGATGATGTAAAGTATATGGAGGATGTGCATAGATTTTATGCAAGCACTATGCCATTTTATATAAGGAAATGGAGCATCCTCAGATTTTCGTACCTTGGGATGGGGGTGGTTCTGGAACCAATCCCCTGCAGACACCGAGGGACAACTGTATACAAGTCTTCTAACATTTTTAAAAACTATTTTTCTAAGGACAGAAGTCATCAATGGTACAATCGGATATTATTCTTTTTATTTTCTATCTTACAGCCCTATTAATTTTTACTGGCCCAGTTTAATGAGTAATTTACATATTTTACATAAGTATGTATATATTGTGTATGTATACACACTCACACACACATACATACATATATAATTATTCCATACTCTAAATCAAAGGTTATAATTTGATGGAGTTGGCTTCTTCCTTATCCATATAGTTCAAATGTGCCTGATTTCCTCCTCTTTGTGAAACATGAGATGGAATGAAATGGGGATGATCTTAAAGACGGTGCTCATATACTCCCTGTAGGTGGCAGTGTCTACCAGAGCTTTTGTGTGGCACTCTTCCCCCTGGCTTTCTGGCTTCTCTTTCAGACTGCTGTCTGGGGCAGTCAGGAAAACTCACATGGGCCATGAATATTGACATTCATGATGAAATGAAGGAACAAAGATAGAGAGACAGCAGAGAGCAAAGATAGAGAGACAGCAGAGAGGGGCAAGACTTAGGTAGGGCTTGAAACTAAAGGGAAAAGAACAACAAATGTGAAGAGAGTTTACTGGTTGATTAAGTGTCCCCTCATTGCTACTAAGTTAAAAAGAGCAGAAAGGAAGAGTATTTTGCAGATCCCAAAACTCTCTCTTCATCAACCTCCAAAATCCATATGGCTATAATTAGAAAGATAATTCTGCTACAATTGCCCTGAAGGGGAAATGATAGGGAATAATTGATTTCTCACTGAAGGAATGAAGATTATATCAGTAGCTTTCAGAGGCCAAAGTTTTGCTTTGGAAATCTCTCCTAAGGATGAAAATGGAAGATGAGAAAAAAAGTATAGCCATAGTTTTAAAGAACGTTAAAATATTTTTGTAGGATTCTATTGCAGTCTTGTTAGAATTAGTATGGATTCTATAGAGCTTTGAAATGATTTGAAGGTTATCAGTAAATCCATTAAAAAATCACCAAGCATGTACTCTGAGCAAAACACCATGGACCCTAAAGTGTAAGCATTGATGGTCATCAATAAAGACACTGTAGTCTAGATAAGAAGCTGAGACATGATAACTCAATCATTATTTGATAATAAAATAGAATGATGTAAGAGAAATCACATGTGAGTGCTATATGAAGAAGGTGGACAGCAGTTGCTGTTCAAGTCCTGAGAAGAAGAAATTACTAGTCTGGAATCTAGGGTTCTAGGAGGAACTTGGCCCTGAAGGATGAAAAGCATTGAGATTGACAAAGAGAAGGGTTTAAGGTATTTGAGCTTGGGTGGACATGGGGTTGGAGCCTGGCAACCGTCCTGAAAGCTTTAGAAAACAGGAAGTAGATCAGTCTAATGAGAGCTGGTGGCCTGTGTCTAGGAGGAGTGGGAAAATGGTTGAAACAGCAGGATAGAGCCAAACTGTTACATATCTGACTTACAACTTTGGATGGATTGTGTAGAGTCATTTAAAGTTATTTTTGCAATAGAGTGAGATGATGAGTGGGAGCTTTTTAAAGGAAGACTAATCTAGCTGCAGAGCATTTGCACATTTGCTGCTGTCTCTGTCCTTAGGTAATAAATGGATTTCTAAAAGTTACATAGCCTCTCCCTTGTTTGGTATCTGGGTTGATTTTAATTATACTTAAATCAACCCATAATAAATTAGTGTCTTTCAGCCAAGAGTGTCTCTAAATTCCCTTGAGAGCATGATCCATTGCTCATGGAGTGTCCTCATATAGCTAAAAAGTTCTTTCATATTATTTAAACTAAATTCTCCCCACTGTGCTTAAGTACATTGCATTCTGAACTGTACCCACTAATGAGATGAACTGGTCAATGTTGCTTTTACCCATGACCCTTTACATGTTTGTTGATAATTCTCCTCTTACTTCTTCCCATGATGGATTAATATTTTCTCTCTTTCCTTCCTCCCTCCGTCCCTCTCACCCCCCGCCTTGCTATCTGTCTGCCTAGCTAGCTAGCTAGCTACCTATCTATATTTATCTCTTTTTCTTAGTTTCTTCTCTTCCCTGCTCATATTCTTTGGTTTAGTCCTCAACCTAACATTGGATGATATTAATCATTATCAGGCCTATGAAGAAGAAAACAAAATACACTTGTCATATTTTTTTTTTCTTATTTTCTTCATGGACTCTATCACAAGGATAGGATGATAGTTGAGAGCAGCAAACAGTCTTAGTTAACATTTCCAGTGACCTGCTACTTTATTCTTTGTAGGCTCTGTGCTTGGGCTTAATTTTATGTTCATTCTCACCTTCTTGATTTTGTTCAGTCAGCCCTGGTCATACCTTAATGCCTTAATGCCTTTTAAATCCAATCCATCCTGAGTTTTTTCTTTTTTTGAAGTTTTCAGTATTTCTAAGTTTTTTAAAATGCTTGTGTCACTAAAAGGTATGTATTAACTGGCCTGATAAGATTTCTAACAGAAAGGAGTTTTACAGTCTTAATAAAGTTACTTAAAATTCTTTTTTTCTTAAGCACAATCACCTTTCATGGTCTACTTTAAATACTCCCTTCTCTAGGAAACCCGCTATAATCTTCCTATCCCATGCCGACCATGCTCTTCTCTGAAACTTATAGTTAATTTGGTCACTGTCATAGAGTGTAATCTTACTTGTTGTTTAGACCATAATTCATTTTAGATAGGTCCAGTGCTGTATGTTTAACTCTTACAAAGTACCTACATACCGCACTGATAGTGTAGAGAAAGGACTGTTCTATCTGTGCTTTATATATGTAAACCATAGACGGAGGTGAAATTATATATGTGGCAGAGAAGACCATTCTATAATATTTTTCAGATGGTTAACCAGAATCAGATGTTGCAAATGTTTTGCCTGCTTATATAGCGGCTGATTGCACATTTAAAGCATTTTAAATTAGTTGTCAACATTTAAAAATCAGAATGTTTCACATAAACATCAGGATCTCTACCATGTAAAAGACAAGAAAAAAATTCAGAATATCTGACAAAGTGGCCTACATTCTTGTGGGAGAATAATCAAGTGAAAGTGAGTAGCTGCTACTGCTTTTAGACAGGGAAGACTGTCTTCTGTCTGCAATAGCCCCGTTTCTCCCCATTTCTATTTTAAAATGCTGTCTGGCCCCTCTGGTGCTTGACTTTACGAATGCTGTCCTAAATGCTTGGATGAATATGGAGTTCCTTGGACCATCTCAGAATCCTTTAAGATGTCCAAGAACCTCTACTAACATCCTGAACTTGGTGCTGCCCTGATGATCAGATTTTAAAGAATGGCATGGTCAGCTTCTGGAAAATGCAGATTTCTTGATCACATGCTGAGGTTTCTGATTCAGCAGTTCTGGGGAATCTGCATTTTTCAAAAACACAACAAGTGATGGTGATGCATACGTTATTTGGATCACATTTAGTGAAAACTTCTTGTACCTCTTGGTCTCTGAAGTCAGACATACCTGTTCCTTCACTGATAGAAATCATTTCAATTTTAGTAATAATGATTCTGAAGTACACAGTCCTAGGGGTGGACAGATAATCTCTTGTGCTATATTTTTTATCTACATCCTTATTATTAGACATTTACTTTGTGTCTGATATTTTGCCATGATAAATAATGCTTGCATGGATATCCTGGGAATTCATTTAGAAAGAAAACTAAAAACTCTGCACTAACCAGTTTTATTTAGGAGAGTATCAGTAATGTATCAGTTTTCATTTTTTTTAAATGTAATTTTGACTTAAACTAAATATACTTATATATCTTAACACTTTCAGCTACTGCTCCCATTCTCTATCATTAAAAAAAATGTTAAACTGGGAAAATATTATATTTTCTCCATGATGATTCTTTTCTGTTGATTGGGAAAAGGGTCTTTCAAAATGTTTCCTTAGTCTAGATAAAGTAATCTATCACTGGTCAAATAAGGTGAAATTTAAAATTTCCAATTGCATCTGCAATTCCACAACTATCACCACTTGCTATTTTCAGTAGGTCATTACTAGTGATTTCTTCTCTTTCTATTATTAGTAAGCTACTAATTTATCTGCTTGGAAATATGGAAAAACTAGAACTGTTCAACTGTCTGCCATACCTTTGCCTTACCTTTACCTAGCGAAAATAACTTGATTCTGTCTACTTAATCTCCTTGTGGGAAAGTCCTGAATATTTTGGATTAATGATGTGACTGTCATTGTCCTACAATGAATAACATTATTTCAGGTTCACGTGATGACCTATGAGTAACTCTATTTCTCCTCCCCTGACTTTGAGGATTTTATACATTTGCAAAATGGACTCTCTAACTTTTATCTTCAGTTCTCAACTCTCATCTGATTTCTTTGGCCTGCATTTCCAAGAATCATCCCAAATGAGAAGTCAGACTTTTATGGATCACATTCCGTGTTATTAAGCACATGTATCATTTTGTTTTTATGACAAACTAATGGGACCATTGTTCTTATTCTTCGGAAGGTGGTTCTTTGGGGACCTTTTGAGTATGGAGGAGAATGGAACAAGAAAATAAGACGGCTTCAAGCCTAATAATGAGAAGGCAGCACAGTTCACAAGATGATCATTGTTAAATATTTCATTACACTTGAAGAAACAGTTTGAGGAACTGCCAACCTTATTTTAATTCTCACCCCCAATTAAATTCTATTCAAAGTTAAAACTAATTTAGAAAGAGGAATAAGTAAAAGGTGTGAGGAGGGGAATGAAACAAGGGGGTTTCAGCTTTAGATAGCAAACAGAGGGCAGTGAGAGGTGAAATTAACCTTCTAATTCTATTGTCATAGATTTTCCTGAATTCTTTGTGTTATTTCATCTCTTTCTAACCACAACACCATGAAGGAATTAGTATTAATGTGTTACAAATGGTTCACTGAATTACTTTTCCTTTCCTGCCCTCACCACCAAAGTTTCCTCTAAAGAGGTGGAGAAGCTCTATTTTTGGTTTGCGTTGTTTCACTATAGAGAGAAATTTTAAATCTTGGAAACCAGAGTGACTGAGTTGTATCCTCATCCACCCCCCACCCCAACTCATCAAAAATTGAGAGATTCCTCAATTGAGGACAATAAAACAGAGTTTTTCCTTTTTTTAAAGTCACTTGGCAAGTGTTCTTTTATAAACAGCCTACCATCTCTTCTACTCTCAATCAAAATCAAATCTACTTTTCTCCTCAGCTAATGACTTTATGAGTGGCAGGCAGGCTGTTTTGACACAGGGAATGATTAAGAAGAGATAAATTGACTAATTGAGGTCTGTCTGTATTCTTGGTAGAGTACTAGTTAATAATGACTTGGAGTTTTATCCTGGCTCTAGATTTAGAAAGAAATTAAAGTTATTATATATCTTCTTAATTTTGATTGACAGACGCAGTTTGGGAAATCTAGTCACAGTCAAATGGAACAATTCCTGACTAAATCGAGAAGGGTTTGTTTGTAATTTCAGTGCAAGTCCATGACAGCCCAATGACTTGGTCTGTCTATTAGTAAACTTTCTGGAGATTGGTCATCAATACTGGCCTTAATTTCCAAATAATAGTAGCTCAAGTTTGAGAACTAACATGTTCACAAATATTCACCAATCACCCACTGAAAATATGTGCTTGGTGAGCACCATAAAATTCATTGGTTTGCATGAGTTTAGGTTTGGTTGGGTTTGATAAACACATTCTGGCCCAAGTGAAGAAAATTCACTTGGTTTGTCTCCTACCTTTCAAAGTTATCAAAGCAAAACCTTCAAGTGACAGTGTAGTAAGTACTTTCTCTCTGGTTCTTTGGTGTATATCATTGTTAGCGCAAATTAGAAATGTCTTGATATTTGAAATTCCGATAAGCAAAGTTAAAAGAGATTATTTACTTTAGTTTTGAAAGGTTATTCTTCATTTTTCTTCAAACTGAAGATGGGGTCATTTATCCATTCCCAAATGTGTATAAATGGGTAGCTACATATTTATTCTATTAGATTTCTCCTTTCGGTAGCTGGAACCATAACAAATAAAATATTATTTTGTATTTATTCAATCTTCCAGATAATGCATTTTGGGCAGTAAAAATAATATCAGTTTGATGTTCACTTTGCACACAGAATTTCATGGCTGTCGTGCCTGATTAGGACAAAAGCATTTCTTTCCATTTGCCTCAAATCTCCAGCAAAATGCTGTAAGCAACCTGGGGTACATCAAGGGTTCCTTTGCCCCCTTTTCTAAGGAAGAGGCTGGGCATCAAATGTCTGTTAGAGTGTGATGCCTTACCAAGCAATAAATAAGTAATTGGGGCCTTTTGAGTTATTGTAAGCCATGATATTAGAAACAAAAGTATTTTAACAATAGTAAATGAAGTAAGAAGTTAAGATGTATCGTAAGAACCCATCATGTTCTATTCCTAAGCTAGGTCTCCTGTCAAGACAAAATGAAATGTGAATTTAGATCACCTTCAGGATTTCTTGAAAAACCACTTTGAATCAACTTGTTCCTTGACTTGGGGACTTCACCTACCTCGTTCTGAATAAGCTGTTCTTCTCAGGAAATTTTATTTCTTCTCTTCATGCAATCCAGCCCTTCTCAGCTTAATTTCTGGAGAAAAATGTGGGGTCTTTATTATAGCTGCATAACACCTTCCATAATAAGTGATTTTATGAGGGAAGAACTTAATTAAGAGATGAACTTTCTATTCTTTCCTTTGACTCTTCCTAACAGGGAGATATTGTTAGAGAAAATTGGTCAGTGTTCTGGAGATGAGAAGAAAAATCTATTATTTTGAAAACTGGCAAGTAGGAAAAGTAGGGCAATTCTCTGGGTTGCATTTGTGAACCTTTTTCTTCTCATTGATATTTTTGACATCTACATAAAATACAAGACAATGGAATTGGCCAAGATTAAATGTAGGTTTTGCATTATCCATATTATGTCTCAATGTTCTTACAAGAATACTTTTTTTTTTCCCTCAGTAGAATTATTTGACTGCAAACCAATTAGTGAGTCCATAAATATCCTTCTCCCCTACATGAAAGTTTAAAACACTACAACCAAGATAATCATAGCCTTCACTTTGATCAGACATCAGTAGGCAGCTTGTTTATACTCTATAGTTTGTAAGAAAATAATCAATACTTGTTTTTCTGCTGCAGTGTTTGGATATGGGGTTCCTCCTAAAATGTTTCTTCTTTCCTCCTCTACCTTATTACTACGGCTGAAAGCTCTTATAATGACCTGTAAAAAACTGTTTCTTACTAGCTGTTTCTTTTTTATTTTATCACTTTACCTGGTATTTAGTAGAGTACTTCAATAAATATTTATTCAACAAATGAATCAGTACATCCACTTCTAACCAAGATTTCAGCCTAATCTTAAATAATAGTAAGCATGTTGCCTTGAAGCTGCTAATGACAGCTCTGGGATTGCAGAGAGAAGCTGTGTAAGAAAGGCCACATTATATTACCGCATGTAATCCTTTTTGCTTTCTTGTCTGAAACGCTCCAGTGAACTAACAGGAATTGTTGGGCAGGTTGGGGGAGCGGCGGGGAGGAGAAAGAAGTAGCATATGGGTGAAGTGCCGTCTGCTCAGATTTTTAAAAATAGATTAGATATCCACCTCTTCCAGTAATTAGGGCAATTACCTGCCAGGTATATATCAGCTGCGTTATTTCAGGGTTTTCTAATGCCATTGGGGTCTTTCATCAATGATGATAATCACAAAATGGGCAACCCAAGACTGAGTTTGTGGGTATGAAAAGGGTAAAATTGACTTCACTGACTAACATTTGCAGCTAGGAGATTTAAGAGGAAAATGTGTGTGTGATGGGAGGAGGACACGAAAAAGCAGTGACTTCCGAGGCTTTGCTGTCAGTGCCTTGCTTTGGGGATGAGGCTGGGAATCTACCTAAATCTGCTGTTTGGCTTCTGTCATCTGCTCCTTAGATGCCCAGATTGGTAATGAACACTTATCTTGTATTTTATCAAATTGCTTCTTGAGGCATAGGGAGGGTTTTCTTAATGGAGCTTTGCTGGTGGTTTTCACTCCAAGCCACGGAACCCATTCCATGACAAGGAACTGACTTTATAAGGAAATTTCAGTTTTTAACCACCTGGGGTCTTTCTTGAATCGGTTCTGCAGAGTATCTTTAATGATGGCCATGTATTTCTGTTAGAAATGTGGTGAGGGAAGATCTCTTATCTTCCCTTGATAGTCTGGTTCTTCTGATTACTTTTGATTAGTATTGGTAACTATATCTCAAAACTCTTCATTGCTTTTCAAAAAATTCATAGTTCGAAATTAACATCAGAGTGAGCAAGTGATTTTCTTTAGTTATGTTCCTTGATTGGTTGACTTAATAGTCTTGGACTACCTTGAAGTTCTTTGCCTTGAGGGTGTGAGGTTTCCATATCTAGAGGTTCATCTTCTCAGGACATACAAGAATATGTTTGTCCCTTTGAATCAGACTGTATGTTTAGTTACCTTTAACTAACCAGGCACGAGGAGGCCTCAGCTGTACCTGTTCCTAATTAACTTTTATTAAGTGTTCTGCTTCATTGGAGGTTTCCAAATTAAAGAGAAGTTCAAGACATAAGCAAAGAAATGTAGTCTAGTCTTCGCTTTGCCAGGTAGATGTGTGATTTGGGAAAATAATTCCTCAAGACTTCAATTTCCTTATCTGTAATAAGAATAAAAGCAAATGTTAGTTCAGTCAATAACTAAGACCCTTCCTGCTCTAGGAGTCTGTGACTTCTCAAGCATTTATATGTTTATAAGAACCTTTCTCCCGCCTGGCCACGAACAGAGGTTTTCCTTCTCCCTTGTCCATGGCTTTAATATAGCTTTCTTTTCCAGGGCACCAACTAGTTTATTAACTTTTTTCTGGGATTGTCACTCTGGATCAGAATTAAAAAATTGTTAGGAATTCAACATATCCTCGTGTAGCTAGAGAAGAGTCCATCTGGCACCATGCTGGGTGGTGATTGTGGGTGTGGTGTTGCTGTGGCGTATCTATTCCCCCGAAGTTATTAACACAGTTATTGGCCCTGGAGAATTTCAGTTGTTCTGATCTAACAAACTTTCTCACTTTAATGTCTCTTTAGACTTCCTCTGCAATCCAGATTGCACACTTGTCAGTGGCTTCCATACAGTAGATGGTACTGAGGCCATTTCCCAGCCCCTGTGTAGCCCGGGAAGAAAGGCTTCCTGTGAACCCAGCCCTGCCCTGATCCAGCATCCTGCCTCAGACACTTCCCCCACATCTTCAAGGACTGCATTCCATGTACATGCCAATGCAAGCCCAAGCCAGCTGCGTGGGGATTTATCTCCAGCTTCTCAAAAGCACATTCTCTACTGCCTGCATCTGACACCTGACCACTGGGTGCTGGCCTTAGATCAGTCCTTACGTTCTTGGTCCTAATTGGCAATATCCTGACTACCTCCCTTGTAATTCCTCCTCCCGGCTCCTTAAGATATCAACTTCCAAATGAAGTACAGTGTTACACACACAACAGATGTCATCAGCTAGATAGGAATAGGCTCCTTTTTATCCCATCAAGCGTTGCTTTGGGAATAAAAGGCAGACATCTTTTATGGCTTAATTACACAGATTTCAGCAGGGTAGAGAGAAGGAGGAGACAAGGTAAGAGAGCCCACAAAGCTAGATGTTTAGAACTTACATGGAGCACTTTTCTGACTGTATCTCTGTCTCGCTGGATCTGTAGACACTAGGCCTTTTCATCACTTTTTACTTCTAGGAAGCTATTCTGAGAAAGTCAAGGTCTCCAAGGAATACAAACACAGCTGAGAGCTGAAGCAATATATGACCAAGGAGTCTTTTTTTGTTTCTGCAGTTCACAGCAAAATAAGAGATAAGAGTTTGGGACGTGAGCTAGCTCATAAAGAATTATATGAAGTGGCGTAACTGTACACACCTGACACTCTTCATGGGCGCTTTAATTTACAGTAGGGTTCCATAGTTTTTTTTAATTGCTGTAATGTGTATTTTGAAATTACGATGTTCCTACTGCCTTTGGCTCTATACAATTAGCACACTTTTTCGAGAGCAAAATAAGGTTTTGGTCAAATGTATTTCAATTCCCTTGTAAACAGCCTGTGGCACCTGGAAGCCGTTTTGGAATTACAAATGGGAACAGGTACTTCTGTATCACCGTGTATATCACAGTTCTACACAGACACACACACAAAACACACACACACACACACACACACACACACACACATGCCCAAAGCCACAACACAAAGAACTTTTTTTTTTTTCTTTCTTTTTTTTTTTTTTTTGGGTACCGCGGCCC
>NW_020174013.1:12714619-12851751 GCF_003031525.2 Neophocaena asiaeorientalis asiaeorientalis | reverse complement strand
ACACACACACACACACACACACACACACACACATGCCCAAAGCCACAACACAAAGAACTTTTTTTTTTTTCTTTCTTTTTTTTTTTCTTTTGCGGTACGCGGGCCTCTCACTGTTGTGGCCTCTCCTGTTGCGGAGCACAGGTTCCGGACGCGCAGGCTCAGCGGCCATGGCTCACGGGCCCAGCTGCTCCGCGACATGTGGGATCTTCCCGGACCGGGGCACGAACCCGTGTCCCCTGCATCGGCAGGCGGACTCTCAACCACTGCGCCACCAGGGAAACCCACAAAGAACTTTTTGTTCATACCTGTTCAGTAGAGCTGTTGGGACCATCTAGTGTATTTATGTCTTTAACCACTATTGACTTGTCCTGACAATAGAACAACCAATATCTACCTGCCCTTTGTTAGATGTCTGTCCTTTTCTTTCCCTTTTCTCCTGGATATAGCCAAGGACATATGACTGGAAATCAGTAAGTGCAGGTTTCTGATTCCTGACAGGAAAGGCTTTACTCTTTTCGGCCTTTAACAGCCCATTTAGCCTCTCCAGCCTTTACCCATCAGCAAAATGTAAATAGCTGAATTAATGTGAATAAAGGCCTTTGAAGATGAAAACTGTTTTGCACTATAAGTGGCAACACAGCCTTTCTCCCTTTATTGAAGAAACATTTATTGAGCTTAGTGTCAGAGCACTTTAGAGATCTCCAGGGCAAGGTCCTTGTCCTCAAAGGGAGATGCTCCCATCTTGCTGACCCCCAGACCTAAATCAGGAGGTTGTAACTAGTTCAACATTGGGTTTAGTTAGTGGTTACATGACTGAGCTTTGTTATATATTGAAGATATAAACTTAGCAAAGAAAACCCTCATTATCCACGATAATAAACTCAAACAATAAAGTTTGTCTGTCACTGGTATTCAAACGGACACCTCGAATCCTTGAAACATTAGCCTCTCAGGATGCTCCACGACAAAGGTGTTAATGATTAATTAAGTTGGGAAAGGGCTGCCTAAATACTGTGCCGTTCTCTTGAAGGTGAATAGTGGACCTGTTTACAGCTTTACAACCCAAGCAGAGAAACACATTTTTGAAAATCTTAGATCTAAGTCTATCCCACTGAACATTTGCTTCCAAATAATCTGAGAATTCTGCCAGATTAAACTGGGTTTCAGAGATGCCCAACTGATGCCTGAAGATGATTTCAAGAAGGAATAAGCTTCTCTTACTATGGTATCAATTAGAGACATATTTAAGTTAAATAAATTGGGTAATGTTTTTGCAGAAATATTTCTGATCACTGTGGTGTTAAATACTGTTAGTGATTCTATCTGGAAAAGAATTAGCCAGGATCCCAAGTCCCTGAATTTTCAACTGACTACCTTCAGCTGCCGCCACTCCTTCTCCGTCACCACGTGCAGGATACTTAAGGCAGGGCATCCAAAGACTTCAGCAGATTATCAGTGGACTTAATACTTTTTGAGGTTCATAATGCTGATTAGCATATAAATGGTTCATCATGAAAGTAATAAAGAAGGCTGAAATTTATTCCACCTAGTACTTCCCAGACTTGTTCAACTCCAAAGTACTCTATTGTTTCTGTTTTTGTTTGCTTTGGTATATTTTTCTTTTGCATTGAGGCAGCCTACAGAGCATATGATCATCTCACAGCATTCCTTGCAGCACAGTTTGGGAACTACTTAAGTAAAGGCTGTTCCCCTTAATTCCTAGTCAAGCTTTTAACCCAAATCTTTTGCTCTTCTCTGACTTGAGGAGCTGGATCAGTTCTCCGAGCTCTGAAAAACAGTCATGGGGACTGCAGGTTCTGTTTTTATGGGCTGCTTGTTGGTTCTTGCTTGGCCATGTGAGGAGCAGAAGCCTCAGGAAGAACATTTTTGCTTCTCCTAGAAGCTCCACACCTTGCTGTTTGTCCTTTTTTTTTAATTATTGTTTTGCATTACTTTTGTTTATTGAAGTATTGTTGCGGTACAATATTATATAAGTCACAGGTGTACAGCATAGTGATTCACAATTTTTAAAGGTTATACTCCATTTATGGTTATTATAAAATATTGGTTATATTCCCTGTGTTGTACAATATATCCTTATAGCTTATTTTATACTAGTAGTTTGTACCTCTTACTCCCCTACCCCTAAATTGCCCCTCCCCCCTTCCCTTTCCCCACTGGTGACGCTAGTTTGTTCTCTATATCTGTAAGTCTGCTTTTTTGTTATATTCCCTAGTTTGTTGTGTTTCCTGCTGTTTGTCTTTGACCATGTCCAGAGCATCTCCTTTTGTGGATGGAGCAAAAGAATTTCGGAAAGTTTTGAGCTCTCTTCATAGGTAACAATGACTGAGTCATTAAGAATATCTTCCAGATGGGAAAGAAAGAAATCTTTATTCTGGGCATGTCAGAGCAAGCCTGGGAGGACATCAGTGGGAAGAATGGACAGGACTGTGTGTGACCTCAGGAAAACTTAATTAATATTGCTAAATCTCAGTTTCCTAATCTTTAGAATGGGAATAGTAACCTGCTTAGAGAGTTGGTATGAAAAAATAAATGAGACAACCTTCATGCTTATCATAGTGTCTGGCATTTGTTGCTCGGCATATTAACTTTATATGGAAAATGTAAATCATATCTAGTTTCACTTAACTTTCAAGTATAAGTCACTTTGTGTCTTGAGGTCATTTCAGGTGAAAAATCTAAAACTTAGCATGTAGACTTTCTCTCTAGCATTAAAATGAATATTTTTAGTATTTCTTATTTGAACCATTTATGGAGTGGCCAAAGTGTCTAAACACCCGGGTAACTATAGCATATAATCCAAACATGGCCCAAAATAGACCCTGTATTCTTTTTCTGCATGGCAAGCTTATAAATACTGTCTTTTATTTTTTAAACAACTAGATTGGCCCATCAACTTGGTTTTCATGTTCCATTCCATGTCTCTGTGCTTCAGAATTGCTAATTTTGTTTCTACATTACAATACATGGAGTGTGGTTTAGCACACTGCTCAAGCAAAGTGAAATTTTTCTTTAACTTGTTAGTCCTCCACCCTTTCTGGGTGTCTGACAATTATTTTATTTTAATACAAAATTCCTCTATCAATTTGAATTTGATTTTCTACAGTTCTGTTTTCTATGTGGGAGAAGAACTACCGTTTCAGTTATATTCCAGTGGCCATTTGCCAAGGCAGTAGACTTCTCAGCACCCTGCTTCACTAAACTGTGCCCAATTGTAGTGAGAGAACGTGTGTGAAATAGAACTGTGCCCCGTTACTCAATTTAAGCAGAGGTAAGAGCAGCTTTGAACACAGAGAGCTGAATTCGCTTCCCTCTAGTTTTGCCTCAGTTTCATTCAAGGAAAAAATGCTTTATTGTTCAAATAAATGTTGTAAAACTGAGGTATTCAAATAGATTGATTCCCCTTTTTTGTTTGACTTTCTGTAGCATCAGCTAAGGGATCAGCAAAATCATGGGATTTCCTTTGAGTTTTACCACCTTGATTAATTTGCTTCAGTTTAGTTTGCTGCTCGTGATAAGTTAGTTTATATGCTGTGTTTATTAAGAGCGTTTGGATTTAAGCAATCCATGTTAACCTGGGGTACTCTTTTTGAGCATCAGATATGTATTCAGAGAGCAGAATGAGATTAATTTTACTCTGTGGCATCCATTTTATTTTCCTAACAGGCAAATCATCCATGTCTTCTGGGAACTCCGTCAATGTAAATATTTATTTTTTAAACCCTGCCTACCGTTGCGGAAGGTAGTGAGATGGTCAAGCTTCTTCTCACATTTCCTGATGTTATTGTATTAGTTAGGATACTTTTTTTTAATATGAATTTTTTTGATTTATTTTTGGCTGTGTTGGGTCTTTGTTGCTGTGCGTGGGCTTTCTCTAGTTGCGGTGAGTGGGGGCTACTCTTCATTGCAGTGCATGGGCTTCTCATTACGGTGGCTTCTCTTGTTGCAGAGCACAGGCTTTAGGCACGTGGGCTTCAGTAGTTGAGGCACGGGGGCTCAGTAGTTGTGACTCGTGGGCTGTAGAGCACAGGCTCAGTAGTTGTGGCTGGCGGGCTTAGTTGCTCTGCAGCATGTGGGATCTTCCCGGAGCAGGGCTCGAACCTGTGTCCCCTGCATTGGCAGGCAGATTCTTAACCACTGTGCCACCAGGGAAGTCCCAAGTTAGGATACTTTTGAACTCAACAGGAGAAAGTTTAATTCTGTCTGGCTAAAGCACCGGAGCATATTGTTGTATTGGCTAGTGGACTCAAGAAAAGGTGAATCTGGAGACGAATGATGTCATCAGGAATCATTGTTTTTCTCCTTCTCTTTTTTCTGTATTTTCATGACCTGCCCTAGTATCACCAAGCTCACATTTTCTCAGATACTCAATTATAGTTCCTACCATGTATGTGCCAGGCGATGTTGAGCAACACAGTCATCCCAGTCTTTCAGCAATTGTACATATGGAATAGTGATGAAGGAAGATATCTGTGATGAAAGTATCGGAGAAGTCACAGAAAAGAATGAAAGTAACGGGGGAGTACAGTTAAGAGAAGTTCTTTTTACTAAGCTCATTTCTGCTCGATGCTCCTTGGCGAGTGTTTAAAAGCCCCTCACCATCAGGCCAAACTTAAAATGGCTCTTTTCTCCAATGACCCTTTTTCTTTTGCTTCTTATTGTATCTGACCTTTATCACACCTAGAAGAAAATGTGAGAGAGTATCTTGCTATTATTTAAGACTTAGGGGCTATTTCTGATAGGTTCAAAAATAAGAGTAGCACAAAGACTTTCATATTTTATTTCCTTCATCATCAGACTACAGCATAGTTATAAGAGTTCCTGGTCTTTGCTATCTTCCAGTTCTTGTATTCCCTATATTGAGAGATAACTGATAAGAAGTACAGTATGGTATCTAGAAACAAAGACATATTAAAACAATAACCTATTGCCAGTTGTCTGCAGAACCCTGATAATGATATGAAAGAAGCTGAGAAGATACTGGTAAATCTTAGAAAATCCAACTCTGAGTAATTCCAATAGCTGGGCAGAATTATATTTGAAATCAAAATATTTTTCACAATCCTGTTCCAAGTGACAAAAATATCCCATACCTTTTCAAGCAGGATTTTAAAAAATTTTAGGTCATTTATGACTTAGTAATTCTTTGAGCTTTATTCTTTTTTTAAAAAAATTAGAGCAGTGTTTGGTACAAAGGTGAAATGACTATTAAACAATTTTTTTTTTTTTTTTACTTTACCTTGCCCTTTTAAGATTCCCCCATGCCTTAGTTCAGATTTAGTTATTGTCATATGTTCAGTTAATAGGCTGTAATTCACATTATCTTCCCAGTGGATGGAGGAACCGAGAGTGACTGGGGAACTGCAAAGCAGAGCTATTAAATTTATATTTACTGCTAATCATTTCAACTCCTGGAAGACAGCCTAATTGCAAACACAAAGAGAATGCTCATGAGAATCATGGTCATATAACTTGCCCAGTGACTTTCAGTAAGAAACATGGTTTTCGAAAGCTCTTGGCTTATTGAGAGAGTAAATATTATTGCAGCTTGAGTTTCCCTGTGCTGTTTCCAACTCAGGATTTATTAAATATAATTTAATGAAATATATAATTTAAAGAGATGAGGCAAACTGTGATTAGCAGCTTCGCATCCTGTCTTTTTGGGATGGGCAGCAATGCATAAGTTCCTTAAAAGACCAAAAACTAATCTAGGGCTTTTTCTATGCATAGTTTCCATTAATGTTAATGGCTTTTTCTGGGCATAGTTTCTATTAATGATAATGAGATGCCCTCTTGAAGAAAAGAGAAGGAAAAAAGAAAAGAAAACTGATCTCCATTTGCTTCAAGTATTTTCTGATGTAGGCTGAGAATGAATGTTTAGTAATAAAATATACTGACGACAAAGACAGGGAGTTTTTCACCTCCTATTTTTGTTTTCATTATGTCTTAGCCTTTTAAAAGTCATATTTTCTGGAAATCTACAGAAAATACAACTGTATCGGGTGGATTAGCAGTTCCAATTGTTTATTCAACCAAAGATCTCCCACATTTAGTGTATTACAAAACCATGTTTCTTTTATCTGCAGAATTGCACCTGTAGTTACTACTTAAACAGAACATATTTTAAAGTGATGGAGCAATATTTAACTATGAAGGAAGGTGAATTAAAGTCAGGGGAGGAAAAGACAGGAAAGGTGTTTTTCTTGACATTTAGTCAAGGTCAATCAAACATCTGCAGAGAAAGAGCAATGTTGTAATATGTGCTGTATGCTCAATACGTCAATTTTTGTATGAAAATTGTGTGCTGAAAAGGGCATGTGTTTAAAATCCTGCCTGGTGGCACCCTTTTAATAGTCAGTCTAGGGGCTGAAATGGATGGGATACATTCTTATTCCTAAGACTGTAATTTTCCTTTCTTATCTATTGTTCTTTTTCTTTGTTCTGTTCCTATGGTCTCTAGAATAAAATAGCATATTTCCTAATGCAGTAAACAGGCCACTCATAAGCCCCTCATAAAGCTACCTTTTGTTCAGAAATCTTAGGCTATACCACAGAAAAGTACAGCAAAATGATAAATCGTTTGAACTTCTTCAAATGGTCACTTCTAAAAAATATCCAGGTTCTCTCATATTCCCCTGGTATGAGTGTGGACATATGTATATGTGTGTTAAACTCTGTGGGCATTTTTCATCTTCTTTAATTTTCTTTATTGCTAATTTCCATCCCATCTGCAACTTGGTATTCATGTCCCTAGATCAGCGTACAAATGAGAATTTCATTAACCTTAAAGCTTAACTGTAACCAAAAATATTAATATTAAAGCCAGAATTGTAGTTAATATGTTTTATGGAAAAAGACATGATTTTTCCTTGCTCTCTTGTCCCTGGGTTGTCCCAGTTTCATCTGTCTTTTCAGTTTCTAGCTCAGAAAAAATTTCTTGAAAGAGCACTAGCTAGATCCCTGTTATCCTCCAGGATTTCATATCCTGTCAGCCCCTCTTTCTGGTGCAAGGCCAAAAGTCTAATCTTATATGCTTAAAGACACACAGGAGAGAAAACTCTGAAAATATACATCTGTTCTACTAAGAGATTTTGAATGAAAAAAGAAGATAATGTAGATTTTATTCAAGTGTGCTAATTCTACATTCGAATACTACTACTGAAATTTAGGACTGCTGAGACTCAACACCAGATTGGATGGTTAATGTTGCTGCCACGTTTTCAATAAATCAACCATTGATTATAGGACTATTTCAGTCACTGGTACTGTGCTGAGTGTTCAGAAGAGTACAAAGGGATAGAGACAGTTCCAAAATAGGAATGTGTATATTTATACACACACACTCATACACATAGCAACAGTGAAGGAGTTCTAAATATTGCTAAAGACAATAAATGCTTGATTAATAAATATATGAGGTTACGAATCAACGATTGAATAAACTCAAAGGGGCTAAAGAACTTCTGGATGGTTCGGTCACAGCAAGAGATTATGAAGGGGTCTTTGAGGAGGTTCTTAAAGACCAAAATTGTGGTAGTGGGAGGGAAAGATATATTTTAAACATTTTAAGTTAAATTTGGTATGTATTTACCCAGGAAACAATTTTAAATAATAATGTGTATGATTCCACTTGTAAGACATTCTAGAAAAGGCAAAACTGTAGGGAGAAAAATCTGATGAATGGTTATCAGGGTGTTGGAGGAGGGGGTTCACCACAACAGGGCACAATGGAACTTTTGGGCTGGTGGGTTTGTTTCCTATCTAGGCTGCCACGGTGGTTACGTAACTATGCATTTGTCACAACTCACCGTAAGGTATACTTTACAAAGGGCAAATCTTCCTGTATGGAAATTATATCGGAATAATCCTGATTTTTAAAGACAATAAGGTTCTGAAATTCATTCTTCGTTGTGCTAGGCAGTATGGACATGAGAAAGAATGCCTGCCTTAAAGGAACCTGTAAGCTAATTTGTGAAGTTAATTAAAATTAATGTGCATGGACATTGGAGTAAAGGGAAAGAGCAATAAGTCGAGATTTAGGCAGGCCGGATTCTGTTGCTCCTCTGTTGGGTAAATCATTTAACCTGTGGTCACTTGTCTTTTCATCCAGTTAGGTAATAAGATTGACCAGTAGATGGATTCTGAGATCACTTTCAGTTCTAAAGATTTATGGTCTATTATTTTGGTCTGGTTCCACGTGTTAACAATGAGAAGAAGTGGGCTTTCTTGAGAAGTCACCTATAATCTATATTGAAATATCATAAATTGTATGAAAAATGATACTCAGAGTTCCAGACAACAGAGGCACAAAATAACTTTGAAATTCAACCCTTACGTTTCAGTTGCCTAAGACAACAAGTTCTGACCACCAGGAGTGTAGAATTTAGCTGGGGAAATAGCACATCCAGTAGTTCTGTTAAGGTCAACAGTGGCCATCAGTGTCAATCCTTAGTCCATCCTCGTGGTCTGTCAGCAGCATTTTACATGTTTGACAGTTTCCTCCTCTGCAAAACACTTGTTCTCTTGGTTTCTAGAACCACACACTTTTCTGTGATTGCTTCTTCACAGTCTCTCTTTCTGCTGCCTCCTCATCGCCCTGATCTTTAATTAGTGGAGACCCCTGAGGCTCAGTCATGGGCCTCTTCTCTTTTCTATTTATACTCACTTCCCTGAAAACCCCATTCTCTCCCATGACTTTAAACATCTCTACGTGATACTTTCAGATTTTATCTCCAGATTCTACCCTCACATCCCCCATTTACTATCCAAACTTATACAGACTTCAGTTGTCCAAAATAAATTTGATATTCCTCTCAAAAATGTACCCCTTCTGGAATATTATTCATCTTGAAGGATGGCAATCCATACTTCCTGTTGCTTTTTCCAAAAACCTTGAAGTCATCCTGAGTTCTTCCTTTATCCCACACATCACATCCAATCAGCAAATCTTGTTGGCCCTACCTTACTATGATTTGATTGTAATTAAAATGTAGTCGGGATTTAACCACTGCTCACTATTTCAGTAGCCTGGTAGTTGTTCTCTGTACTTCAGTTTATTCCCAAAGAAACTGAGAATGATCTTTTAAAACTTTAAATCAGATTATGTGAATTGTCTGCTTAAAATCCCCCGTATCACCACTACCCATATCACCCAGAGTAAAATCCAAAATTATTCCACTGACCTATAGGTTCCTATATAATCTTGTGATTCCTTCCCAACACCCACCCACATACACACACATGCATACTTATTTCTTTTTTTTTTTCGCGGTTGTGGCCTCTCCCGTTGCGGAGCGCAGGCTCCAGACGCGGAGGCTCAGCGGCCATGGCTCACGGTCCCAGGCGCTCCGCGGCATGTGGGATCTTCCTGGACTGGGGCACGAACCCGTGTCCCCTGCATTGGCAGGCGGACTCTCAACCACTGCACCACCAGGGAAGCCCCATGCTTATTTCTTAATTATTTATTCCACCCACACTGGCCTCCTCAAACATATCATGCTTGCTTTCCCCTGGGAGCCTTTGTACGTGGTGTTTCCTTTGCCCAGAACGCTTTTCTCACAGACTTTCACATGGTTCTTTATCTAACCCCCTTTGATCTTTATAAGGTCACCTTTTTAGTTGCAGTCTTCTTTTGCCACTATGTTTTTCAGTGCCACCCACTCACACGTCCTCTTCTCACCATATCCCATACTATATATGTCATGCATTTACCTAAGTTACTTTTTGTTTTCCCATTCTAGAACACAAGCAGAGGTTTTTGTCTGTTTTTTTCTGGGGTTTTTTTTGGTCTTTTTTTTTTGTCTGTTTTTTCTTAGAAAAAAAAGTCTGATTTCCCAAGAACATGTGTTAATGGAGGCTATCTCTGGGAACCAGAAATGAATCTTTGCCCTAACAAGTACAATGGAACACCCTCAGAACAAGCAGTCTGCTGCTAGTGGTTTTTACGTATACTCCCTCCATTTGAGCAGATCTTGTCAGATGACATTAAAATGTCTTCACAACAGCTAAACACAGGGAACAAAACCCCATGTTATGTGAAAATAGCAAGTGAGGAAGGAATTACAGTTCACAAGGGTGATAGCTTTAGCGTAGGACACTGGAACGAGAACTTCTTGCCAGTCGGCTTGAGATAATTAGCATAGTCAAGTATCAAGCATTGCTTCAGACCTCATTAATATAACTCCTCAGGGAGGGATTTTTACTTGGAAAAATTAACTTTTCCTCTCTGAGAGCACTGAAAAGACCTCCTCCAGCCTCTGGTGAGGATCTGAGCTTCTCCATTATCACATCAGGTAACAGAAGAGAAAGTCCTTTGATTCATCATCACATTCAGATAAGTGAAGAAAGAAGCTTCTCAACAAGTGCGAATAGATTTTGGTAAACAAATGGGATTTTTTTCTTTTGAAGGGAGATTGACACAGCAAGTGTATCTGCTCTATCTACTGAAGCTTGGCTGTCCAGACTTGAAGGGCTGCCTTCAGTTGTGTTCAGCATATATTATCACCAAGCAGAGTATTTATGAAAATTCAATGACTATACTACTTCCTCTCCAAAGATTTTTGAGGAGATTCTCCCAAAGAAAATTGCCTTTGTAAACTTTATCGAATAGGCATTTCTGCATTCCTGTTGCATGTTGTTTCATATTGCACTATAAGTAACACATAGCTTTATTGACCTTTGGCAATCTTTAGGAAAGCCCTAGTATTTGTGGTTTACTTTAGATTTACTTTAAGTACATCAGTGGCTCAGTCTCACCTAGCCTCAATAATAAAACACTAGGACGTTTCCTTCCTTCCCAATCAAAAGAACCGTAGTCTATGTGCCTCCATTTTGCACCTTACTTTATACTCTCCTGGATAAGAAGCTTTATTGTGAGAAGCTCAATGTAGTGTTTAAGATAATTTGAAACAAAACAGAGAAGATTTAATTCCAAGTTCTTCCACTGGCTAGCCATATGATCTTTGCTAAATTCTCTGTGACTTAGTTTCCTCATCTGTAAAATGGGGACTTTATACTATCTATTTAGGGTTATTGGGAGAATTAAATACGTATAGGGTTTCAAACAGTGTCTGTCATACTGTAAGTGCTTAATAAATGTTAACTCCTATTATTATTAACACACTCTAAGTTCAAGTATCAGCAATCAATCAAAGTCACACTTAGTCAGCGGATCTTATGAAATGATCAGTAGCTTACCCGAAACTCTCATAAAGGGCTTCCCTGGTGGCGCAGTGGTTGAGAGTCCGCCTGCCGACGCAGGGGACACGGGTTCGTGCCCCGGTCCGGGAGGATCCCACATGCTGCGGAGCGGCTGGGCCCGTGAGGCATGGCCGCTGAGCCTGCGCGTCCGGAGCCTGTGCTCCGCAACGGGAGAGGCCACAACAGTGAGAGTCCCGCGTACCGCAAAAACAAACAAACAAAACTCTCATAAAGTGTTTTAATGGAAATAAAGGTTTTGTAGCATCAGTAATTACTACAGTGAGGATAGAATAAGTAAAAGGTTTTGTTTAGCAATATGTAGAAGGACTGGTTTTTCATAACTTACACCTGTGTTATAACAAATTCCAGAGGACGATATTTAAGGAAAATAGAGAATATGTATTATTATCCAATCAATAAATTCAATGATTTTATTAATTTACCTACCTTTAAGGAAATAGACTTTCATGTTTTAAACAACAACCAAAGACCATGGAATTGGATATCTGTACTTCCATGTCGTGTTGTGGATAGCATGTACCTCCGTTACATAGCCTGTTTAAAAAAGTAATTATTTTTTTAAGGTTATGAGGATGAATTTAAATTAATATGTTTATCCCCTAAAACTAAACTATAAACACCACTGTGATTAAAGTTTGCTAATATCTGGTCCCTAGGCCTATTTTCTACCTTTAGCCATAGGTGTGTGCTTGGGTGTGTGCATATCTACTGGATGTGTGTGCGTGTGTGTGTGTGTGTGTATGTATTTGAGTCCTTGACCATTTTCCAGAGTGTCTTATTCATATTTTATAAAGATGTATATAGAAATGCATATATTTTAACCTTGAGATTTTATTGATATTTTTCTCTACCTCATATGTATTTTGTTTGAAAGCACTCTGCAAATCAGAACACACTGAGGTTACATTTAAGTGAGAAACAGAGAAAGTGAGAAACATTTCAAATATAATATTAAATTGTCTTTTTGTATATTCTTTATTATTGGTTTCTTTTTTTTTTTTTTTTTGCGGTATGCGGGCCTCTCACTGCTGTGGCCTCTCCCGCTGCGGAGCACAGGCTCCGGACGTGCAGGCTCAGCGGCCATGGCTCACGGGCCCAGCCGCTCGGCGGCATGTGGGATCTTCCCGGACCGGGGCACGAACCCGTGTCCCCCGCATCGGCAGGCGGACTCTCAACCACTGCGCAACCAGGGAACCTCCCCTATTATTGGCTTCTTGATCAATAGTAGAGCAGGACTCTGTTAACAGATGCTCCAAGGAGAACATATGATGCAGACCAGAAGAACTAATTGGGTGCTTGTGTTAAAAGTATAACAGGTTCCTTCTTTCACTGAACCCAAAATATTTTTCTAAAAAACTCATGAAAGTGCCTTTTTGTAATATTTATAAGAATTGTATATTTTTAATCATTCTTGAATGCCAGTGGAAATGCTCAAAAGAGCAAAACAAATGTAAAAATGACTCCAGTAAATATAGGAAAATGACACTGAAACAGATTGGTTTGGTGGCAGTTGCAAGGACTGATATGTAAAAAGAAGGCTTTCTATATACATCCTTATATATTAGTTTCTTTTTTCTTATTAGCTGAATTAGGATTTTGAGACAAAATCTCTTGAGCTAGGATTACACTCTTTTACTACATTTTGCACTCAACCTGGAAGAGACACTTTCTCCATTTTACATTCAAATGATAGATTTTTTTAAAAATGAAGCTACTCTTTCAACCTTTCTCTGTTTATGATAAGGTTTTGCATCTCCCTAATCCCTGCCACATGACAAAGAAAGCTCAGATAAAAGACAAGGGGAAACTTGCAATTTCTTTGGAGATTTTTCAGGAGGATTTACATCCACACTTAATTGTCACTTCTGCTAAAGTTCTCAAATAAAAGAAGGCCCTAAGGTGTTTACCTTAGGGAATACATTTAGCAGGGAAAGTACCCCATAAAAAATCAATGGATTTTGAGGTTTTATTCTTTTATTTAGAAAAAAAGATTTTTAACAGACCCAGTCTTCCAAAAATTAAAAACAAAAAGAAGCAGATAGTGTTTAGAATTCTGACAAAGCATAACCTAGAGATAAAATCATGCAGTGGTTACTTCTGGCTAAAGTTCTCATATGCTAATTTTCAAATTAATATGTGGGAAAATTCTAACTTGGATCAGGTGAGCAGCATGAAGCTCTTAGTGTCACAGAGACATAAGGTATGTCTTCTAAGCCTACTGGCAAATATAAATCTAAAGCTTACCAGAAGGTCTGCAAGACCAGCTAAAAAATGACAGGTTGGCATACAGGTATTATGCTTATTAAAATGCACAATCTTTTACCAGACAAGAATGAACCTGGCTTTAAATAGGGTAATGCAGACTTATGTGCAAAGAAATCCTTCCTACTGGTGAATTAAGATGTATTCCAGACTGATGTTCAAATAAAGACTTGACTGATGTCTGTGTTAGATTACATCATGGTCCATCTTACAGCCAATGGAAGCAAAATGTGACTGTCTGACTGATTCAGTAACCACTCAGACCATAGGGATCCCAGATTTCTTGAGACCAGTAGCTCAGCAGTTCACTACTATGGTTTCTAAAAAGAGTTATGGAGTCTGCTTTTGAATTTAAAGAAAACAAAATCAAACACAGAACCGCATTCTATTTTTGTTGAGCTACTTTTAAAAGCTAGAGAAAAAAAAAAGTTTAATTTAGGAGAGATACCCTGTTATTACAATTTTTCTCCAGCTGAAAAATTCACCAATTAGAGTGGGATAGTCAAATTGCTATTCCAATTTTTGTTTAAAAAATACTTAATATGCCCAGTCTATTTCTCTCCTACAAGGGAGAAAAGAAATCTTCCATCTAATTTACATTCATATTATTAAAAGATTTCTTTAACAGATTAATCCTAGGCATCAAGCTTCTCTGTACATTATATTTTTCTACTCAAGATGTGGTCTGCAGACTGGCAGTATCAGCATAACCTGGGAGATTTTGAGAAATTTACAATCCCAGGACCCACCCACATCTACTGAATCACAATCTCCTATTTAACAAGATCCCATATGACTCACAAACACATTAAAGTCTGAGAATTCCTGCCCTACAATCTTCTTTTTCAGGTTCTCATTTAAGGACACGTTCTGGTCAAATGACATAAAGACCTTGCTTTTGCATTTTCTTGTAAATACCTTTACCTTCAGGTTCACTTGCTAAACGACAGTCACTCTTTTGGAAGGTGGCTGGTCCAATGCAGTTTCTACAATAGAAGAAAGAACACCGAGGTCTTTATTTAATTTCTTTCCGGCATAGACTTATAACAAAGATCTTGCCAATACCGTAGAGTCTAGACAATACCGTAAAAAAGTAATTACATTAAATTTTGTAGCAACAGAGGCCATAGACCAATTCTAATATTTTTCACAATGGGACTACTGGCAAGGGTATCTTACATTTTTGTCAAATTCTTGTCAAAATTTACAGGTGAGAAAAAAAATTTTTTTTCCTGACAGCCTGGGGCTTTACGATTTGGCTCAGTGAATCAGTGAGAAGTACTCATTGAAACTCTTCTGGTGGCTGTGTGAAGACAATCACACTAGCCTATTGCTTATAATACTATCTAAAGCATATTGTCCTTTTTTGCGTCACATAGCAAGAAATAATTTTTGGAGGAAGGTATAATCATTTAATACTTGCTCCTCTAATCCATCTTCACTTTGGTATTTGTTTATTCTGTAGTATATGCTTTATTAAAAGTGTATTTTCAAACACTGCCTCCTATCATTCAGACCCAAATGTATGCTGCACACAAATGCCTGTTTTACTTATTCACAGTTTATGCCTGTTTTAAAATTATGGATTGCAGGGCTTCCCTGGTGGCGCAGTGGTTGAGAGTCCGCCTGCCGATGCAGGGGACACGGGTTCGTGCCCCGTTCCGGGAAGATCCCACATGCCGCGGAGCGGCTGGGCCCGTGACCCATGGCCGCTGAGCCTGCGCATCCGGAGCCTGTGCTCCGCAACGGGAGAGGCCATAACAGGGAGAGGCCCGCATACCGCAAAAAATAAATTAAAAAAAAAATTATGGATTGCAGAACAGGATGGAAAATATTCCTCTTGGCTCTTTATTGTCCACTGCCCTTATCTCGGGGTTAAAGGATTTTCATGGTGACCCCTAATAATTTTGTAATTCAAAAGTTGCTGTCATTTTGCACAACACTTTAGGGATTTTGCTGACGGAAAGGAACTACATAAATCTAACAGGTGTTTATTATTTTATCGTCTTCAATTTTCAGTGTGAAGGCAGCAGGATATGGGCTGAAAATGTTTCAAGGTATATCTGCTTTCAGTTCTTATTTTCTTGTCCAAACAGATTCTGATAAAAACAATCACAACCGAATGTTTTGAAAATGTCTACTTCTGCCTTTATTTCCAAGGCTTTTCATGCACACATACATTAAATACACATACACACACATGCACAAGCAATTTTCTTTTGTTTTTGTGACTTTCATACTTTTTCAGAAAATATGAAAATGGTTAACTTCTGTTGGCATCCCACCCCCTTCTCTCCTTCCCATTAGATACCAGAAAGATGCAGGAATTTTTAAGTTCTTTTTAGTCTGGAGAGAACAGCACCAAGTTAGACATATTGAATAAAAACTAGCTTTAATCAATGGCACTAGGTACAGCCCTGTATTTGAGAACAGGCTGTCACGCTCATCCCACGAAATGATTTAAATTGTTTTTAACTCGATTTGCCTGAAAATATTTAGAAATGTCAGTGTCAAGGTTGGTTGGAGGAGGAGGATTTTGCCTGTTCCTCAGAAGAGGAGGTATAGGGAATAAGCAGAGGTTTTCCTTGCTTTATTGCACCCCACATCTGTAGATATTCAAGTGCCCCACTTTGAGATATGCAAAGCAATTTTGGTAACTTACTGTGAGAATCCCTTTGAATGTCCTTTTTCAGTAGTGATCTGACCCCATCCCCATCTCCAGATAGCTTGGGGAATGCTTTCCAGGTCTAATCTTTGACTTTCCTATTTGAATCTGTGATTTCTTTTCATTACACATCTTTTCATTTTCCACCTTCTTCCCCAAATACAGACAGAGGTTTTAATTGATAATTTCTTGTGTTCTTCACTGCTGACTCAACACTTTAGGTTGTATCTCTAATTACCCCTGTGAGGTTCAGATAATAACTTCAACTTCAGTGAGTTTTCCCAGCTTCCCAAAGTCATCTGTTAGAGCCTGAAATAACATGTCATAAATCTTTCAGATAAACTCCAATTGCTATAGTCAAGCCAGTGGAAGATCAACAAAAATTGTGTAGCTTTTTGCAGTACCCCAGCAAGAGGTGCAAGCAATTATTCCTTCAGCCTGTAATGTGTTTGCCTTGTATTAAACATTGTTAGTCACAGTAGAAAAGAGAGATTGAACCTTAGAGGAATTTCAAGTTATGCCTTCAGGCACATTTGAAAAGGTTCAAAAATCAGTTAGGCAAGAAATCTAACTACTAGTATTAAAAAGATAGCAAATATGATTACTTAGACCCAAGATTGACCCTGTGAAAATTATTTCTTCTTAATAAGCCTTCTTAATAAGACTGCTTATAAATTGAATATAAATATGCATATGTATATAATTCTGATGTAACAAAGACTGTTGCCTCCATTCATACTGGACATATGCTAGTAGTTCTGAAGAAATGTTCAATAAAAACAAATGAGGCATAAAACTGTCATAGATGCAAAATTTTCAGGAGCATGTCTGATTTCTCCCACCTGGTTTGCTCTTCCTGTTGTATTTGCCTACCTAATTTCTCCTTTTTCTTCAAGGCAGGTCGTGTAGGTTAACCTAGGCTGTGCAGTCAGACAGGCTTGGATTCGTATCTTACTTATACCCCACATTGGTTGTGAGAGTTTGAGAAAGTGATTGGCCATTGTGAGTCTCAGGTCATAAACACAATGGAGATAATAACGGTACTTCCTTTTCTGGGTAGTTGTGGGGATTAAAGGAGAAAGTGCACATAAACTGCTTCAAGTATGACAGGATGAGAGTTAGTGCTCGAGGAATATTGATTCCTGTTGGTGTTATCTCAGCTTAGGTAAACTACTGGGCATCCTCAGAAATGTGCCCCCCCTGCCCCGCCCGTGGTCCTACTGTGTTGTTGTTTTTTTTAGTAGACTTTATTTTTTAGATCGGTTTTAGGTTCACAGCAGAATTAAATGGAAGGTACAGAGACTTCCCTTATACCCTGTGCCGCTCACATGTGTAACCTCCCTCATCATCAACATCGCCCACTATCGTGGTACGTTTTTTACAATCAATGAACCTATATTGACAATTGTTATCACTCAAACTCCATACTTTACATTTGGATTGACTCTTGGTGTTGTACATTCTATGGGTTTTGACAAATGTATAATGCCATATATCCACTGTTATTGTGTCACACAGAGTAGTTTCACTGCCTTAAAAATCCTCTCTGTGCTCTTCCTGTTTATCCTCCCCTACCCCCGGCTTCTGGCAATGACCAATCCTTTTACTGTCTCCATAGATCTGTCTTCTCCAGAATGTCATAGAGTTGGAATCATCCAGTATGCAGTCTTTTCAGGTTGGCTTCCATCACTCAGTAATATGCATTTAAATTTCCTTCGTGTCCTTTCAGAGCTTGATAGCTCCATTCTTTTTAGCGTTAAATAATATTCCATTGTCTGGATGTACCACGGTTTATCCATTCACCTAATGAAGAACATCTTGGTTTCTTCCAAGTTTTGGCAACTGTGAATAAAGCGGCTGTAAATATCCATGTGCAGGTTTTTGTGTGGACATAAATTTTCAGCCTTTTTGTTTAAATACCAAGGAGTGCAGTTCCTGGATTGTGTGGTAAGAATAGGTTTAGTTTTGTAATAAGCTGCCAAACTGTCTACCAAAATAGCTGTACCATTTTGCATTCCCACCAGTAATGAATGAGAGTTCCTGTTGCTCCACATCCTTGCCAGGTTTTGATGTTGTCAGTGTTTTGAGTTTTGGCCATTCTAACAGAGGTATGGTGGTATCTCATTGTTTCAATTTGCAGTACCTTAACGACACATGGTTGGAAGCTTCTTTTTATGTGCGTATTCACCAGCTGTAAATCTAGTTTGGTGAGGTGTCTATTCGGCTCTTTGGCCTACTTTTCAATTTGGTAGTTTGTTTTCATATTGATGGGTTTTAAGAGTTTATTTTAGATAAAAATCAGATAGGTCTTTTGCAAACATTTTCTCTTAAGTCTGTTATGTGTGTTTTTTTTTTTTTTTAACATCACTAGAGTTCAGTTTATGTATACCTTACATTGATATCTCAATATGTATGTATATGGACCTTATCTTCAAAAATGGGAAACAGATTCTGAATTTGCTTTGTATCCTTGATAGACTTGTATAGTCCCCTGCATGGATCGAGATACTCAATGATTAATTGACCAAGGGAATAATTAATGTCCAATGGAAGTCATTTCAGTGTAATAACACCCCAAATTAAGGAGTTCTGTAGAGGAACCCAAGACTAGTGGTATCAGGCAGGGCCTGATACAAATTATATGATCTTCCTGCTTCATTTTCCAACATATTAAGAAGGATTGTAAATGAGCATTAAGGACCAAGAGAGTCACAAAAAGATTCTCCTACAATTGGACTTCAACTTTCCAAAGGCTTTTCAGAGTTAAGGGACTTACAGTTAGATCACTTGTATAGGGAGAGGTGTGGTCATTGGATTATAGAGCAGATGCCTTAGAACGAGGCAGGTTATAGCTAATCCTTTTTTGGTACAGATTTCAAAACTTTCATGAACAGAAAATACTGTAGCAATAGTGAAAAGCAGACAGTAATTCATTCAAAAATATTTTTAGTGTATCCCATGTGCTGAGGCATTGTGTGGAGCCAAAGATCAATTTGACATATATGTACTCAAAAACTTTAAAGTCCTGTAGAGCAGAGTTATATGTACAAATAATTATGGTGCATGGTAAATAGTTATGTGCAATGAGGATGTGTAAAGTCAGGAGAGGAAGAAATTAATTATGGCTGGAGCAGAGAGTGGGCCATTGACTCATCTAACAGATACTTGTTAAGCACCTACTGGGGTTCAAGTTTCATGCAGGATAATGAGCTGCAAGGATGAGTTGTAAAGATTCAGTACCTTCAAGATCCTCGCAGTGCAAGAATCAGGTCCAAGGGTAGTGAAGGCTTCAGGAAAGTATATAAGGAAAAACCTTCTGGAAGAGGTAATATTTGGACTTGACATCAAAGGGTGGTAGGATTTAGACTTTTGGAGACATAAGAGATGTGAGGGGAAGCACATTCCAGATATTGGCAACAGAAATAGCAAAGGCACCTGACTGTCTCACATTTCAAAAGACAAAGAATCTAATTTCTGATTTCTTTTGATGATTATTTTATATCCAGGAATGTATTGTTAACATACTAATTGATTATATTTATTGAGAACTTACTTTGACCTAGACATTATTTTAAACATTTTACTTTTAAAAAAAGATCTCATGTAATCCTTATTAAATCTCTGAGGCAGATATGATTTTTATTCCCAGTTTTACTAAAGGAAGCAATGGCTTGTCTCACATGGGATTGGGACACACCTGCAGGCACATTTGACACTTGAGTTCTACACTGCGTGTCAAAGCCACGACAAAGCTCTCAGGATCCTGTCTCCACAAAAGAGTTCAAAACTCAAAATATTTTAAAAAGGTATTTCAACATATGTCTGTAAAACCAAATATGATGAGAGAGAGAGATTGCTCTGAGCCAGTAAATATAGACTCATTAAGATTAAAGTCTAAATAAGCAGTCTTGTGAAATGTGGGGTTTTTATTTTCTGGAGAATGGTGGACCAGGAAGGCATCTGCTTTGGTGAGAGGATATAATGACAGGTGAAGAGAGAAAACTGGGAGTTTTTTACTCCTATTTAGAGTTTATCTTCTCTATCAAGCAGAATGATACACTAGAAAGGGTAATATGGATCTGAGGAAGTTTAAGCCCAAGATAAATAAGAGAGTTTGTGTTTTCGGACAGCAGAACTGGAAGGGAGTATTCTGGATGAAGAAGAAGGTTTGAGTAAAACCAACACAGATGGAAGATCTGGAGGGGTGGTTAAAACCCTATAATTGCATTTTCAAATCCACAAGAATTAAATACAGAGATCTTGCTAATGAACAGTGTGTGGAGGCCTGAGAATTTTAGTTTACTAAAAGCAACTAGTGAGTGTGACTATTAAAAAACCCGGACAGTGTTGATGGGAGAATAGTGCCTTAATTAAGGAAGATAGCACACTGTTTAGCACCCATCTTATGTGTTGCATTTAAGCTAATGTGTTCTCTTAAGGTCCTTTAGAACCTAAGTTTATTAACAAGCTGGGTATCTGAAGGATGAATGGTTAGAAAAATGTCTCTTAATGATTGATAGTTAAAGAATGGAAAATGACTCTCCAGGAGAAGACTTGAGCTGAGGGTGGAAGGAAAAGGACCGGATAACTGTTTGCAAAAAGGCGAAGTGTTGTCATATGGGAAAAGTGTACAGGTTACACTATATTGATCCATACTGCAGACACATTAAAGAGAGGTAACTTTCGGTTCAAAAGGATTTTCAAAAACGAATAAGCTGCCTTGAGAAGTAGTAACATTACTGGCAGGTTTCAAATGCTGTTTGTCAGAGGTATTTTAGAACAGTTTCCTGCATCGGTAGAGAGTTTGGGCCTAAGACCTCTTTCCTATTCTAAGATTTTTGTTATTTTCTTTTTCAGTATTTTAAGAATCTTTGGCAAAAGTCCTCATTTCTTTCGCCAGTTGTATCCTGGTGCATCATGGTGTAACCTAAAATAATGGACCAGGAGAAATCCTATGAATTTCCTGTGTTTATGGTCTCCAAAATAAATAGCTGTTTGTAACTTAAAGTTTTAAATAACCTGAGAAAATAAATGGAAATAAAGCATTATACCTAACGGGAGTCAATTCAGAGGTCTAAGTTTTGGAAAGGAAATGAGAGGCAGACAGTGTTGACAATTTTATCTTTTAGAGTCCTGATATTTTAAAAGGAAACTCAGTTTACAGGCATTCTCTTAAACTACCAATAGGAGAACAATAGACCATTTTTATGACTAGTAAAGTGAATGAGTCAATACATAGATGTTATCAATTTTCTCTTTTTGTGTTCATTTATTGGGAGAACTTGAGTGTTGCCTACTTTTTAATCGATATATATGGTGCATGTTAACCATATATCATCCATAATCAGTGCATTTTGGTGGTCTGTGCTAATGTCTATACAGTTATTTGTTAGGAAAATGTGTTGACATAGTTCAGCTCTTATAGCATAGATTGGACATTATGATGTTTTAAGCTAAATGATGAGTCAACAATGCAGTAAAAATAAAAATAAAATGAAATGCTAAGATAGAATTTTAATTTAGAAAATAAATTTATAAATCTGTCTTGAAAATATTTTCATAATTTCTTTTTACAGCATTCTTTGGGTATAAAATAAATTGTAAGAGCAAAGTTTGAGATAACTGAAAGCGCTAATTAAAACAGGAAATCATATTATCATTATTTCAAAGGACTATGGAATCATTTAATTTTGACTAGGAAAGCTAATCAGAAGCTTCGTGTCACCAAACCAGTTGTGCTGGGTTCACATTTGTTGCATCTTGATCCAAACTTAAATGCTTCCCACATCTCTTACTTATCTATCATTACGTGTCATTGTTGAATCTGTGAGTTAATTATAGATCGTTACTGGTTAGTTAATTGGAGTGCAACCCAGAGCCAATATCAAATATTCTTCTTTCTTTCTTTTTTTTTTTTTTTGACATCAAAATATGCTCTTTGCTTAAAGAAAAAGTGTTTTTGTTATTTTTCTGTTCATTTTTCAGCGCAGCATGGGTCCTATCTTTATGACTTCTTGAATGAAGCATTATCTTAGATCTGGCATTCTTGGGCAGCATCTTGCATAAAATTAGCTCAGATTAAAAATGCTGTCATTAAAAACTAGATCCACACAGGCTTAGGGAGAAAGAGAAGATGGCAATGATTGAGAGGGCTTTTTCAAACAACTAAGATAAAAATTTAACAATTTGAAGAATTTTGATTTATAAGTGAAACTTTGAAATATTTATGGAAGAAGAAGATTAAAAGGGTCTGTGACATGGTCATTATGTTTTTAAGAGAGACATTAAAGGAATTAGAAAAAGAAACAAGATGAATATTAACATTTCTAATCATGACCTCAAAAGTTAACTAAGAAAGTTGAAAAATTATAATTAAAAATATTCCTAATGGGTCAATTCATATTTCAAATTTCCGCAACTCTACCTGTTAAATTATGTTTATTATTGTGATATAAGAAATAGCTAATGATGGTTTATTTCATTTCTTATGAAACCATTTAAAGGCTTCTTATAATAGTACTATACATTGTTTTTTTGATACAATAAACCTGGTTACAGAATTTAGATCTGTATTTGCTTGATTACTGATTGTGACACACAGACTTGATCTGCTGGAAAGTTATTAATATTTCTTTTTAAATATTAGGCTTATCACTACTGGGAAACTACAGTGAAATCTCTCATTTCCTTTCCAATGCAGTCACAAATTTTATTTAGCAAAAAACTCCATGACTATCTCTGTTAGGATGATGATACATTCTATTGGGTTTGATTGGAAGTTTGAGCACATCTTTCCAAAATGACAGCTAATACTAAAAATGATTTAAATAAATCTGCTAGTTGGGAAGAAAAAAAGATACTAGGTAAAATCAGGGATACAGACAAGGAGGGAGAGAGGAAAGACACTGGCCATTTCTCTAGTTGCTCCTCCATTACAGAGTCTCTGAGCATCTGGTGATACCCAGAATTATAATAAAACCTAAAGGGTATTGTGCATCCACTTCTGTTCCCAGGGCTCCTGAAGTATGAGAAAAGCTGCTCTGACCCTAATGCAGGTGAAGACTTAGCCTACTAGTAATTCTGAACACCTGGATTCTTTTAATACCCATGAAAAAAAAGTTGCTGGGTTCTGCCTACCTCCATCTTGGCAGGGTTGTCAGTGCTCAAAGCCTCATAAGATGATAAGGATTTTGAGGCCCCAGGGCACTCTCATGTGGCCTTTTCTACTTCCAGGGGATCTTGAAAGGTGTGCAGAGGGAAGCAGCATGCTGTGACTAAAAAGCATTAGTCTGGAATGAAATAGGCTGGTTTGAATGTGACTAGATGATGTTTTAGCTCTGTGATTTCAGAGAAGTCACACACTTGCTTTGAGTTTCAAATATCCTCTACATGGTGATTATAAGGTTGACAAATAGAGTTACTGTGAGGATTAAAGGAGTGAAGCTTTCAAAAGTAATTGCTGTATTGCTTGGTATATACAATGGTAAGGATGCTGGCATCTCTCTGATTCCAGGAGGCTTACTAATATCACATCTAAGCTGCAATCTCCTTTGAGCACCTTGGACCCCTTCTGAAGAAGCATAGTAGTTAAATATGGTTAAGCACACAAAATCTGAAACCAGATTGCTTGAGACCAAATCACAGCTCTGATGCTTATTAGGCATCTATTTCGGGGCAAGTTATTAAACCTTTTGAGGCTCAGCTTCCTCATCAAATAAATGGAAATAACAACATATATTCTAATATAGTATTTCTTATAAACTGCTTAAGAGTTCCTGCAACATAGCAAGTATCCAGGAAGGGTAGCTTTTAACATCATCAGTATCACCATCATCATCAATTCATCATCATGCATCCACTGCCAAATACAGCCTTTCTTAAGTTTCCACTCATTTGGAAAGCTTGGGCACTCATATTACAAAACAGTGAATAAGTTGGATATGGTATCCATTCGGCCTTAGAAGATATTTGTGATTAATTTCTCAAGGGATTTTTATCTTCTCAATGAGTTTTGATTTATGTTCATTTTGAAGGAGTGGACCTGTTTGGCAAGGGAAGTATGTAAGTTGGGTATGAGATCATAGCATATGAATCTCGCAGTGATTTTTAATAATGAAAGATTTATCACAGATAACCCCAAGTCCACTGGAGAATACTGTTAATCAAATGAGACATGCCTTCCTATACGGCACTGGCTTTTCAACTATTGTCAGGGCAGACCTTTAAGTGGGTGCGTTTTGTACTTCAGTGGGTATCCACTCTTCAGTTCTTGCTTCATAAAAGGGCATTTTTCACAGACAAGCATTGTCCTTTTGCTCATCAGAGTCCATGACCAGCTCCACCCTAAAGTTCTCAAGGTTCTTTTTCACCCCCAATATAGGGGATCAGTTATTTGAGGATGGGGGAAACACGGAAAGAGATAACTAGACAGAAGGAACAACAAAGGTCCTGAGATGGGACAGAATGTGCTACATTCATGGAAATGGAAGTCCAGTGTGACAGAGCAGTGAGAAAAAGAGAGAGAGAGAACATGTGTTCTTTTGATAGGTGGCTAATAACTTGACTTTGCTCCCAATACTTATCTCTCACTCTGGCTTTACTGTGTCATCAGAATCCACAGGTCTCTTCAAAATACCCTCTGGCTCTTCCAGGGGAACCATGAAAAGAGATGATCTCAAGGAACCCCCAGTGATTACTGCTCTGGAGAAGTTAGCAATGAATATTTACCTCAAGTTCAAAATGCTCATAAATTATTTGGATTTAAACACTTAGTGTGTTTTTGGCTTCAAATTTCTAGGGCAAATTGCAGGAAAAATTTATCTTCTGACTTCATTTATTCAAAAATTTTCCAGAAAAATAATTAGATGGAAATTTCTCTTCTTATTTAAAGTGACTTGTTTATTACCTGGAAACCTGCATTTTAGGGACTCAAACATTGAACTTTGTTGATTTTTCTCTTCCAGAGCAGGGAAGGTAAAAGGGTCAAAGGTGAAAACTTTTCTTTCTTCAACTAATTTGTAGAGGGTACTTGAAAAACAAGTCAAATGCTTTCAAACAGTATTTTTAAGGGGAAAAGTGTACAGAAAACTCTTGCTACATCTTGAGATAAAAGAGCTCTCTAGAGAAGTGAGTTAACAAGACATTCTACCCCACAAAGAAACTAAACATGTTACATTAGCTTTGAAATATAAGCACAGAATGATGAATCATTTTTTGACATTGTAGAAGCAAATGACTCTTAGAAAATGTAGTGTGTCCCTGTTGCTTCAGAAAGTCTTTATATATTACATTTCATAAAGCACATTGTTGAATGAAACTTAGGAACAAACAGTTAGATGAATGTCAAGATATATACTGTTAGGTTCTACATAAACATCAACAATTTTCCATTCTTAGATTGCAAGATTTTTAAAATGTGATTAGCTATATTTTCCAATTGCTTTATGTCTGCAAATGATATATTTTACTTTTTTATGTATAATTCAATAATCTAGTTTTATCTCCTAGATAAATTTTCTGGATAATCCCTACATATGTTCGTACATAATTTACATATCTCTATCACTACAAAGAGTCCATATATTTATATCTGAATCTGCATTTGTACATAAAAGTTCAGGGCCTCTGTACATAAAAGTTCAGGGCCTCTGTACATAAAAGTTCAGGCCCTCCTCAGGGCCTCTGTACATACTGTGTCCTTTGCCTGGAAAACTCTTACTCTCATTGTTGATTTCTTCATATCTTCAGCTCCTCAAAGAGGCTTTCCTGAATCATTCAATGCCTCTCATAACACCCTGCCCTTTTACTTCTTGACACTTAGCATACTTTATAATATGCTAATATAAATGTTAACGTATAAAGAAATAATGAGACTTAGAGCTTCATAATGGCAGTGGCGCTGTTTTGTTAACCACTATTTATCCAGAATTTGACAGAATGTCAGGAATATAGTATGAAATCCATCTGTATTTGATGAGTGAATGAATGGATAAATAAATAAATAAATGTGAGGGTTAAACTCGTGTTATGATATTTCCAAAATTTGAGTATCATTTATGCAAGAAAACCATATAATTTAGGAAAATGAATGTATGTAAACACAACCTACATACATTTTAAAAGTTCTAAGTCCTGGAAAGAGTGGTAGTGTTTTCATGAAATGGACTGTACCTAATAAATACTTGCTAGATGTTTCTTGACCATTACTTTATTTTCGTGGCAGTATTATTATTTTATTAAGACGAAGAAAGATCATAATCATCAGGAGCTTCAACCTTAAAGAGTCTGTATTCTCTTCTGAAAACTCTTGTGCCAAAATTACACACATAAACATAGATTTATTTTTGATGGCTTCAGAAATCATTACTTACCACACTGGGTATAATAGAGCCTTGCTGATTCTATAGAAAATAGTCTTTGGTGAATGCATTTCTCTGCCCGTATGCACCCATTTGCTTTTTCTAGGGATGTAAACAGGTCGTCCTGGACTAGGAGTCAATAAAAACAAAAAGGAGAAAGGTAGCACTGTCAGCTTTTCTCTTGGAATGCGTTTCAAGTTAGGGCTCCGCTTGAGGCTTGTGAAACCCAAGATAGCATTTTTTAGAAGCCAGTTCATCAAACACACCTGAAAATATTACCTATTATTTTTCACAGTTTACAAACACAACTTTAAAAAATGATATCCTGGGCTTCCCTGGTGGCGCAGTGGTTGAGAGTCCGCCTGCCGATGCAGGGGACACAGGTTCGTGCCCCGGTCCGGGAAGATTCCACATGCCGCGGAGCGGCTGGGCCCGTGAGCCACGGCCGCTGAGCCTGTGTGTCTGGATCTTGTGCTCCGCAACGGGAGAGGCCACAACAGTAAGAGGCCCGCGTACAGCAAAAAAAAAAAAAATATATCCCTTCCAAACTAACCTTTTCATTTCACGTATAGCTTATAAGCCTTCACCGAGTCATTAAAAATAACTGCACTTATCTCTTAATATATTTTTGTTTCTTAAAGGTGTGTTTAATACAAAGGCTAATTTTGTTTTACTTACAACCTAGTTACTAAGGTAACATTTACCATGTAGAGGACTAAATTCACCATCCAAAGATGTTTTGTCTCTTGTCTGAAAAATGGTGTGCTCCGTGCTATAGAATAGAGTCAGACTGCAATTACATAGTCAGCTCCCCTTGAAAATGATGGTTCTGTGATACAACAGGTAAATGAAATATACAAATAATCCCAAACCTCTTTTATAGGGAAACCATTTTACATAGAAATGCCAACAGCTACTGGAATTGATAGAGCTGAATATCCTGTCCCTGTCGGGTTCCTGGTGGAGGTAATAATAAGCAGTGTAATGGCCCAAAGATAAGGAATCAGAGAAAAGCAGGGAAGCAAATGTTATGGTTTTAATCAGCACTGGAAACCCAGTGTTTATTGCACATAGTTTTCTGAATGACCAAGAAATCTGATCAAAGCTAGTTTAATACCCACAAGGATTTTAAAGGCAGTAATAATAAAACAAATCAAAAAACATTAAAAAAAAAAAAAAGCCATATGTGACCAGCCCACTGAACTTTTGACAAGGCTTAACTTAAGCCAGTGTCGCCTTAGATCTCCATACAGCAACCCCAGGGGTTTGTCATGATGCCAGACCACTGGGCTAAATATTCAACCAGAGGTCTTACCTGTGAAAAATTAAGAACCTGAGATAGGTCACCAGCCAAATCAAAATCTGTTTGATTTTTGCTTTTTGATTATTCAGAGGAAAAAAAGCTTAATGATAGGACACATTCTTCATATATAAGGACACATTTAAAGATGAGTATTTCTGTTTTATGATGGTTGCTATTTCAGTGAATGGAAATGCAGAATTAATGATCTTAATGAGCTGACTCTGATTCCCAAGAGGATAAATTAGTTTCATTTTGTTCTACAGTCGTATGGCTTCATGCAGAGATATGCTATTTGAACCATGGGAAAGTACTGTGAAAAAGGCTTGATTACATTTCTGAACCCACGATCACATTGGAAAACTTCATAATGGTTCAAGACTGTCTTTTAAAATACAACAGATAATCCAGTATTGGCTCAACTGTTAAAACAAACAAAATAGAGATAGTCTCAAAATAGCAACATTAGGGTGATTGCCCCTTTCAAAGACACACCCGCCAGTCATTTAGTGGGCTAGTTTCATTCCAACATTATTCTGATTCTCGATTTAATTTCATCTAAGGAGAGAGAATGTGAGGAAATGGAGGCATTGAAGAGTCGGTGTTATCACCAGAGCTCAGGGTCTGTCCGTCCTCAAGAGAAGAACTCATTGACCCTTATTCTCACCACCACCATCAAGTCCTACAAATGTAGCAAGACAAGGGTTCTTTCCCATAAGCCAAGTCTCTCCATCCCCCCTGGAGAGGAGGGTTATAATTTCTCTGGGAAAAAACACGTATGGTTTACAAAAGGCCTCCTGGGTTTCTCTGAATCATCGACCTAGTGGGATATCCCCTTTCCCCTCATAAACTGAAGAATTTCTGATTTAAATATATAATACAATCCTAGATCTCAGCTACTGTATAAATTTTGAAAAAAAAATCTAAGACTCAAATTCAAACTTAGGTGCTTTTGATTTATTTTAAAAAAACTAGTCCTTTCCTCCTCCCTCCCTCCATCCCTCCCTCTCTCTCTCTCTTTCTTTGTTCTTCTGTACTAACTGCTTAGCCATCCATTTAGCTTTTTGTAGAACCATAGTATCATTGGCATGGCAGGGGTCGTAGAGGGTTGTCTAATCAAGCAGACTCTGCTTCAGTACAAACAGTGGCTGGACAGTTTATCCCATAGGTGAGCATGAGTAGATTTTAGAATGTTCCCTCTTAAGTCAAACGATAGACTGATGCTCTGACTTTGGTCAATTTTCAGCTTTTCTGACCTTTAGCTTCTTTATTTGCAACATAGATATGCTACTTCATAAATTGTTGTGAAGATCAATGAGGTATTATGTGTTCTAACTAAAGTGTAATGGCTATATAATTCAAGCATTATTTTAATTAACTTCCGTCAAACTACTATGAAGTAAAACATTGTTTTCCAAATGTAAGAATAACAATAATAGGAGTAAGAGCCCGGCCCTAGCCTTGTCGCCGACGCAATCGTGGACTGCTAGTCAGAGGATGAAGAGGACTTGGACAATGACACAGTAGAAGGACGTGCTCTCACTCCCTCTTGCAAGAGCACCAGAATCACAACTAACTGCTGAACAAGCATTGACAGGAAGACACTGGAACTCACCAAAAGTGATACCCCACATCCAAAGACAAAGGAGAAGCCACAATGAGACGGTAGGAGGGACGCAATCACAGTAAAATCAAATCCCATAACTGCTGGGTGGGTGACTCACAAACTGGAGAACACTTATACCACAAAAGTCCACCCACTAGAGTGAAGGTTCTGAGCCCTGTGTCAGACTTCCCAATCTGGGGGTCCGGCAATGGGAGGAGGAATTCCTATATTATCAGACTTTGAAGGCTAGCGGGATTTGATTGCAGGACTTCAACAGGACTGGGGGAGGCAGTTTGTGTGTGCACATCAGGACCAAGGGGAAGGAGCAGTGACCCCATAGGAGACTGAACCAGACCTACCTGCTAGTGTTGGAGGGTCTCCTGCGGGGGTTGGGGGGGGTGGCTGTGTCTCACCGTGGGAAAAAGGACACTGACAACAGAAGTTCTGGTAAGTACTCCTTGGCGTGAGCCCTCCCAGAGTCCACCATTAGCCCCAGCAAAGAGCCTGGGTAGGCTCCAGCGTTGGGTTGCTTCAGGGCAAACAACCAACAGGAAAGGAACCCATCCCCACCCATCAGCGGACAAGCGGATTAAAGTTTTACTGAGCTTTGCCCACAAGAGCAACAGCCAGCTCTACCCACCATGAGTCCCTCCCATAGAGAAACTTGCACAAGCCTCTTAGACAGCCTCATCCACCAGAGGGTAGAGAGCAGAAGCAAGAACTACAACCTGCAGCCTCTGGAACAAACACCACATTCACGGAAAGGTAGACAAGATGAAAAGGCAGAGGGCTATGTACCAGATGAAGGAACAAGATAAAACCCCAGGAAAACAACTAAATAAAGTGAAGATAGGTAACTTTCTACAAAAAGAATTCAGAATAAGGATAGTGAAGATGATCCAGGGTCTCAGAAAAAGAATGGAGGCAAAGATCGAGAAGATGTAAGAAATGTTTAACAAAGACCTAGAAGAACTAAAGAACAAACAAACAGAGATGGACAATACAATAACTGAAATTTAAACTACACTAGAAGGAATCAATAGCAGAATAGCTGAGGCAGAAGAACGGATAAGGGAAGACAGAATGGTGGAATTCACTGCTGTGGAACAGAATAAAGAAAAAAGAATGAAAAGAAATGAAGACAGCCTAAGAGACCTCTGGGATAACATTAAATTAGAAGGGAGTGGCATGATATATTTAAAGTGATGAAAGGGAAGAACCTACAACTAAGATTACTCTACCCAGCAAGGATCTCATTCAGAGTTGATGGAGAAATCAAAAGCTTTACAGACAAGCAAAAGCTAAGAGAATTCAGCACCACCAAACCAGCTCTACAACAAATGCTAAAGGAACTTCTCTAAGTGGGAAACACAAGAGAGGAAAAGGACCTACGAAAACAAACCCAAAACAATTAAAATGGTCATAGGAGCATACATATCGATAATTACCTTAAACATGAATAGATTAAATGCTGCAACCAAAAGACACAGGCTTGCTGAATGGATACAAAAACAAAACTCATATATATTGCTGTCTGCAAGAGACCCACTTCAGACCTAGGGACATATACAGACTGAAAGTGAGGGGGTGGAAAAAGATATTCCATGCAAATGGAAATCAAAAGAAAGCTGGAGTAGCAATACTCATATAAGATAAAATAGACTTTAAAATAAAGAATGTTACAAGAAACAAGGAAGAACACTGCATAATAATCAAGGGATCAATCCAAGAAGAAGATATAACAATTCTAAATATATATGCACCCAACATAGGAGCACCTCAATACATAAGGCAACTGCTACAGCTATAAAAGAGGAAATCGACAGTAACACAATAATAGTGGGGAGTTTAACATCTCACTTACACCAATGGACAGATCATCCAAACAGAAAATTAATAAGGAAACACAAGCTTTAAATGATGTAATAGACCAGGTAGTTTTAATTGATATTTATACGACATTCCATCCAAAAACAGCAGATTACACTTTCTTCTCAAGGGCGCACGGAACATTCTCCAGGATAGATCATATCTTGGGTCACAAATCAAGCCTCAGTAAATTTAAGAAAATTGAAATCATATCAAGCATCTTTTCTGACCACAACGCTATGAGATTAGAAACCAATTACAGGGAAAGAAACATAAAAAACACAAACACATGGAAGCTAAACAATTCATTGCCATATACCAACAGATCACTGAAGAAATCAAAGAGGAAATCAAAAAATGCCTAGAGACAAATGACAATGAAAACAGGAGGATCCAAAACCTATGGGATGCAGCAAAAGCAGTTCTAAGAGGGAAGTTAATAGCAATACAACCCTACTTCAAGAAACAAGAAAAATCTCAAATAAACAATCTAGTCTTACACCTAAAGGAACTAGAGAAAGAAAAACAAACAAAACCCAAAGTTAGTAGAAGGAAAGAAATAAACATCAGAAATAAATGAAATAGAAACAAAGAAAACAATAGCAAAGATCAGTAAAACTAAAAGCTGATTCTTTGAGAAGATAAACAAAATTGATAAACCGTTAGCCAGAATCATCAAGAGAAAGTAGGAGAGGATTCAAATCAATAAAATTAGAAATGACAAAGGAGAAGTTACAACAGACACCACAGAAATACAGAGCATCCTAAGAGACTTCCACAAGCAACTCTATGCCAATAAAATGGACAAGCTGGAAGAAATGGACAAATTCTTAGAAAGGTATAACCTTCCAAGACTGAACCAGGAAGAAATAGAAAATATGAACAGACCAATCACAAGTAATAACATTGAAACTGTGATTAAAAATCTTTCAACAAACAAAAGTCCATGACCAGATGGCTTCACAGATGAATTCTATCAAACATTTAAAAAAGAGCTAACACCCATCCTCCTCAAACTCTTCCAAAAAATTGCAGAGGAATGAACACTCCCAAACTTATTCTACGAGGCCACCATCACCCTGATACCAAAACCAGACAAAGATACTACAAAAACAGAAAATTACAGACCAATATCACTGATGAATATAGATGCAAAAATCCTCGACAGGGCTTCCCTGGTGGCGCAGTGGTTGAGGGTCCGCCTGCCAATACAGGGGATGCAGGTTCGTGCCCCGGTCTGGGAGGATCCCACATGCCGCAGAGCGGCTGGGCCCATGATCCATGGCTGCTGGGCCTGTGCGTCCAGAGCCTGTGCTCCACAACGGGAGAGGCCACAACAGTGAGAGGCCCGTGTACCGCAAAAATAAAAAATAAAAATCCTCAACAAAATACTAGCAAACAGAATCCAACAACACATTAAAAGGATCATACACTGTGATCAAGTGGGATTTATCCCAGGGATGCAAGGATTCTTCAGTATACGCAAATCAATCAATGTGATACACCATATTAACAAATTGAAGAATAAAAACCATATGATAATCTCAATAGATGCAGAAAAAGCTTTTGACAAAATTCAACACCAATTTATGACAAAAACTCTCCGGAAAGTGGGTATAGAGGGAACCTACCTCAACTTAATAAAGGACATATAGTACAAACCCACAGCAGACATCATTCTCAATGGTGAAAAACTGAAAACATTTCCTCTAAGATCAAGAACAAGACAAGGATGTCCACTCTCACCACGATCATTAAAAGTTGTTTTGGAAGTCCTAGCTACGGCAATCAGAGAAGAAAAGGAAATAAAAGGAATACAAATTGGAAAAGAAGAAGTAAAACTGTCACTGTTTGCAGATGACATGATACTATACACAGAGAATCCTAAAGATGCCACCAGAAAACTACTAGAGCTAATCAATGAATTTGGTAAAGTAGCATGATATAAAATTAATGCACAGAAATCTCTTGCATTCCTATACACTAATGATGAAAAATCTGAAAGAGAAATTAAGGAAACACTCATATTTACCATTGCAACAAAAAGAATAAAGTACCTAGGAATAAACCTACCTAGGGAGACAAAAGACCTGTATGCAGAAAACAGTAAGACACTGATGAAAGAAATTAAAGATGATACCAACAGATGGAGAGATATACCATGTTCTTGGATTGGAAGAATCAATATTGTGAAAATGACTATACTACCCAAAGCAACATACAGATTCAATGCAATCCCTATCAAATTACCAATGGTATTTTTTACCGAAGTAGAACAAAAGAGCTTAAAATTTGTATGGAGACACAAAAGACCCCGAATAGCCAAAGAAGTCTTGAGGGAAAAAAACGGAGCTGGAGGAATCAGACTCCCTGTCTTCAGACTATTCTACAAACCTATAGTAATGGTACTGACCCAAAAACAGAAATATAGATCAATGGAACAGTATAGAAAGCCCAGAGATAAACCCACACACCTATGGTCAACTAATCTATGACAAAGGAGGCAAGGATATACAATGGAGAAAAGACAGTCTTTTCAATAAGTGGTGCTGGGAGAACTGGACAGCTACGTGTAAAAGAATGAAATTAGAACACCCCCTAACACTATACACAAAAATAAACTCAAAATGGATTAGAGACCTAAATGTAAGAGCGGACACTGTAAAACTCTTAGAGGAAAACCTAGGAGAACACTCTTTGACATAAATCACAGCAAGATCTTTTTTTGATCCACCTCCTAGAGTAATGGACATAAAAACAAAAATAAACAAATGGGTCCTAATGAAACTTCAAAGCTTTTGCACAGCAAAGGAAACCATAAACAAGACAACCCTCAGAATGGGAGATAATATTTCCATACGAATCAACAGACAAAGGATTAATCTCCAAAACATATAAAGAGTTCATGCAGCTCAATATTAAAAAAAACAAACAACCGTGTCCAAAAATGAGCAGAAGACCTAAATAGCCATTTCTTTAAAGAAGACATACAGATGACCAAGAAGCACATGAAAAGGTGCTCAACATCACTAATTATTAGAGAAATGCAAATCAAAACTTTAAGGAGGTATCACCTCACGCCAGTTAGAATGGGCATCATCAGAAAATCTACAAACAACAAATGCTGGAGAGGGTGTGGAGAAAAGGGAACCCTCTTGCATTGTTGGTGGGAATGTAAATTGATACAGCCACTATGGAGAACAGTTTGGAAGTTCCTTAAAAAACTAAAACTAGAATTACCTTATGACCCAGCAATCCCACTACTGGGCATATACCCAGAGAAAACCATAATTCAGAAAGACACATGTACCCCAATGTTCATTGCAGCACTATTTACAATAGCCAGGTCATGGAAGCAACCTAAATGCCTATCGAGAGATGAATGGATAAAGAAGTTGTGGTACATATATACAATGGAATATTACTCAGCCATAAAAAGGAATGAAATGGGGTCATTTGTAGAGACATAGATGAATCTAGAGACTGTTATACAGAGTGAAGTAAGTCAGAAAGAGAAAAACAAATATCGTATATTTACACATATATGTGGAACCTAGAAAAATGGTACAGATGAACCAGTTTGCAGGGCAGAAATCGAGACACAGATGTAGAGAACAAATGTATGGACACCAAGGGGGAAAAGCAGCAGGGGTGGTGGTAGTGTTGTGATGAATTGGGAGATTGGGATTGACATATGTATACTAATATGTATTAAATGGATAACTAATAAGAACCTGCTGTATTAAAAATAAATAAAATAAAATTCAAAAAAAAACAATAATAGAGCTCACAGGTGCTGAGTGGCCATTAGGTGTGCTAAGAACTTTATATGCATTATCTCATCAAAAGAAAATTGCAGCATGATGAAAACGTTCTGGATTTAAATAGTGGTGATGGGGGCTTCCCTGGTTGAGAATCTGCCTGCCAATGCAGGGGACACGGGTTCGAGCCCTGGTCTGGGAAGATCCCACATGCCGCGGAGCAACTGGCCCCGTGAGCCATAACTACTGAGCCTGTGCATCTGGAGCCCCCGCTCGCCGCAAGTAGAGAAAGACGTCGCACAGAAACAAAGACCCAACACAGCCAAAAATAAATAAACAAATAAATTTATATAAATAAATAAATAGTGGTGATGGTTGCAGAACCTCATGAATGTTCTAAAACCACTGAAGTGTATACTTTAAAAGGGCAAATTTTATGATAGGTGAATTAGATTTCAACTAAAAAAAGAATGTGTATGTGAAAGAGTTTTGGAAAATTACAAATGTAGAGGTAGTCCACAAAGTGCTGTGAAGGATATAATATGGAATAAGTCAGTCTTGTTTCCTACTCTCAAGCTCTTTATAATATGGTTGAGGAGTTAAAACAGGTACATAAGAACTAACACCTAAAACCAGGTGTAAGGGAGGACTGTTGTGAACTTACAAAGTTTTATTAGACAGTCTGAGGACCAAGAGATGAGTGATGTACCCAGCCTCCAGGAGAGTGATGTCATTGTCAGGATATAGTTTCATGGAATCAAAGGAGCTATATAGCATTCCCAAGAATGGGGATATAATAAAAAAGGTATACTGTCCTTAATGAAGATTTGATGAGAAAATGAAAATACTATTTTCTTAGAATGTATGACCCTAAACAAGATGTTTCTAAGGTGGTATCACCCTAGATCTCAGCCACTTCTAGTTCCTTATTGTGTGGTGCTATGAAATGTAATCAGTTAAAAAGAAAGGTGTACTTTTCAGTAGCCCTACTCTTAACTCCATTCTCTGAGCATGCCTTGGTTTCAAGATCTTCTGGAACATGGACACAGTTGAAGACATTCTTTTTTACAAAATCCCTCCAACTTGGTGAGGTTCCAGTACTGATATTTATCAGCTATATGAGTCGGGGCACATTATTTAAACTCTCTGAGCAGATGGGAAATGTAGCACTTAACTTTTAGGTCAGCTGGGAGTTTCAGGTAGATACTTGGTATGTTTTTCAGTTCCTGGTACCTGGTGAGCCCTCTGGTATGTAGGGCCTAGAAAGAGAGACGGGGGACAGAGAGAACATATCTTCTATGTCCCTGGGTATCTTTGGGATCCACTGGCTGTATTACAGCCGTCCAAACGCTAGCCACACAGTCGGAGGCTCCCTGAGAACTTTTGGAACCCTCCCCAACAGTGCTGCTACCAATCCCTTAACTCTTTTGTGGGTGTGAATATTTGCATGCATGATTTATCTTCTCAATTTGACTGAAAACTTCCTGAAGGGCAGAGAAGACACTTACATGTTTGTATTGTCTACACACTTAGCAAATGCAGAATTCATATTATTCAATTTTTATTTATTAGCTGAATGAATAAAAAGGTATAAATCAGTAGGGAAAGTGGAAGACGGGAGCGGTAACCTCTTGTTTTTGCAATGGTGTGAGGTTTCTTTTGGGGGGAAAGGTTGCGTTTCCGGCTCAGTGCCAGGTTAAAATAACTGGACCCAAACTACTTCTTGACATTATGGCCCATCTAGATTGGTAAACACGATCTCTGCCAGCCAGCAGGACCCCTAAGTCATCCATTTGGAAATGTTTTGGGGTTAAATTAGCAATGATCTGAATCAGTGTGTTTGTACTGAGGTGAGAGAACAGGCGGCTCTCTGACTCTGGTGCTCTGCAGTGTCACTTACTCCCGGCAATAGTGACTAGAGGCCCCAGAGTCCCCTTCAGCCTTAAAACCTCTGTTTCTTGATGAGGGTTAGTCTCTGGAAGGGCAAAACATAACACTCAGCCTGACTCCGACTTCAGTTGACAATGTAGACTTGGACCATGAGAGTTGTTCTGTACTCGGCAATGAGCGCGAGCATTGAGTGCATTTGAAGACATCGTCAAGTTTTCTCTAAAGGGGGGCCCTGGAGTATAGAACTGTATCATGTTGCACAAAAGAAGCTTATAGACCATAAACAAGCCTCCTTGCTAATCTACATGCCATCCTGGGTGGCACACTTGTTCACTTGCTTAGTGATACTCTAAGAGTATGATAAATAAATGAACAACAAAAAAAGAAGACAATTTTTCACTTTTTACTGTTTTCCTGGACATAGTTGAGCCAAACGCTTCTTCATAACAACCCCAGAGTAGGGGAAAAGAAGCAGTGGACATATGTGCATGCCGTACACGAGCTAAAGCTTTATATATGTGTATTCTGTTTTATCTGTTTCGAATGCATATAGATTGAAATATATCCGCATCTCTAACACACAAACATCCTACTTGAAGTATGCCCAAGATACTGAGTATACCATTAAATCTTGATCTTTGTTAAAACAAGTATTTTTCCAATGAATATGTGATTGCAGATGGAATTAAGAGATGCATTAACTATGGTGTCACTTGCTAAAACTTTCAAGTTCCTTTCCGGTGTCATCTTTCATTTTTCCTTTTAACTTGGTCTAATAATATAATCCTTATTCTGAAATGAGCTTTTGTGAAAAAATCAGTAATTACCTTTGTCACTATTTATTTAATGAATCCATGGAAAGACTTCATTAAATTATAAATGCCTCGTTACTGATAGTCTCATAATAGATTTTTGAAATTATGGTGTGAGCCAGTTGTCTATTTCAAGGAAGACACAAAGTTGAAAAATCAGTACATGTCCAGTGAAATTACTGCTGGTTTTGCTAATGCAATGTCATGAGAATTTGCCAGGGACAGTCACATTTAATCCCAGAGAATAAGAATTTGAAATGAATTCTTTTAAATTGTAATTATCTATTGGCAAGAAAGTTTAGCAAGTTTTGTTTATATAATTGAAATGACTTGCTATCCTGTCAATATGGGAGGGATGTGTTTTGAGAATATTTACAGTTTCTGAATGGATTTATAAATTTTGGTCCTTTAAACATGCTTGATATTAATATTTTATAGTTTATATGCCTTTTTTAATTTATTTGTTTTTAGGGGAAAAAATTGGCCCATTGGCTATTATTTATGCTTAAGTTGTTTCTCAAGGACTTGATGCAGCCTGGGGTGGGGTAAATAATGTCTGAGTTAGGGTACAGTCTATTGTCTGAGCCTACTTTGGTGATATTCAGTTCTGGTCTAGCTGACTCTGGAGTTTGAATCCATGAGATGTTAAAGATGTTGGAAGTTGAAGAATCAACATATGCAGGGAAAGATGGGCATCATTTAAAAGTCAGAAGCTTTCCAAGTATCAGCAATTCTCACTGTTTCTTAATAGTTTGTTTTACTGTGTTGCAAGAAATGAAGCCCTGAGAAATCTGGGCATTTCTTTACCCTAGAAAATAAGCATTTTACATTTCATATTGCAGAAACATTTCCGGATAAGGTAAAAGACTCTTTTTCAGAGTTCGGTGCATTTTGTATCTTTAGCATTGTAATGCGTCTATTCACAGAACTTGAATCTCCTTACTGATTAGAACTCTGATGAAAATAGCCTACTATAGCCTTCCTATCAGAACAAGTAGGAAACTTGAAGAATTTCTTTCCATCTGTCCTGGGATAAGATGCATGACTGTAATAGAAGAGACAGTGAAACAATCAGCTCTAGAGTAACAAATATCTCCATGTACTTGTTACGGCGAAAGAGCTGATTCCTAGCTTGCAACAGGAATTTAAACCTGTTCTGTCAAATATTTCTTCCTGACCCCAGTAAAGTCTAGGAAATGTCTCAACACTACCTTGGTCATTTTTAGATAATAAAAAAAAAATCATCTGTTCATGTTTAGACATAAGTAATTTCAGCTTACTCCTTTGTAATAATAAATACAACTTCAGTTAAAGCCAGTCCCTTACCCCTTTACCCCTGCTTGGGCTGCCTTAGAGCTGCCACTTGCAGTGGGTGAGGGAACAGGGTTGTTTATCCTCTTGTTTACACGATGTTTACTCTTCTTCTCCTTGACTCCTCCAGGGATGAAGCAGGAGAAGAGGAGATAAGGGGCAGAAATGATCTTACTTGGCTAATACAATAGTAACTGTCTAGCTGTGCTTAGCCCATGCTTAAGATTGACACTGAGGGGCACTCTTGGGGGGCATTTTGGTGGGCTTTTTTTAGTTCTCTTAACCACATCCTTCAGATGGTCATTTAGGATTTCCGCCTCAGTCCCTGGGCACCCATCACTGCAACTCCAGGTTCTTTCTCTTGAGTTGTCTTAACTACTCACCACCTCTCTCCGCAGGGGACCTCTTGGGTAGAATACAACATAATTCAGTGCTGGCTCTCTAACCCATGGTCCATGTATAACGCTCACATGTTCCTTCTAACAAACTAATGTACAGGTGAGCCCTGGTGCAGTAATAACTTCTTGCACTGCCATCAGAGCACCAGCCAGTCTCAGTCTCTCCCCTTGAAGGTTTGTCAGGCAAGCGTCAAATCCCAGGCAAGGGCAACTGGGGTTGCTGAGTACCCCAACAACTGCCCCAAGTTCCAGGAGACGAGTATCAAACTTTCTGACATGTTCCATTAAAGTCCCTTTCCTGTGCACCCCTAAGATAAGGGAAAAGTAACCTTCTACCTTGGCGGTACGTGCAAATCACATCACATTCAAAAATCCTCTTCTAATTATCAATCGCTTCTTGGTCTTTCTTGCCTCTTTAATAAGGGCTGCAAATAGGTTATTAATTCAGGGTCTCAAAAGCAGTTTTCAGTACTCTTCTTTGCAAGTCTGGCTTAGGCAATCTTGTACCTCATTTTTAAAATGGAAGTAGAAATCTGTGTTTGTTTGTTTGCTTTTTACTTATTGGTATCTCAGGATTGCAGCTGAAACTGAGACAAAAAGAGTCCATTTTAGCATCCTATTATGTCCACATATCAGTTGCTTACTATCCTCTATAAAATTATTTTAAGCACGCATTGATTGATACATACAATCTGCAAAGCATAATAAGAGGCTCCGTGGTGCTAACCAGAAAGATGAAACAGGTAACGAAGAACAACCAGATTTACCAAATCTGCTAACTGCAGCTAGAGGATGACCCAATATTACTAAAATTCAGCCTAGTGTAATGAGTGGGAACTCAACCTCTGGAGCCCGACTGGCTGGGTTTGAATCACAGCTTTTCTGTTTCTAGCTGCATGACCTTAGCCAAGTTACTTAGTCACTCTGCTTCAGTTTCCTCATATGTCAAATGCAGATAAAATAGCACCTCTTTCCTGGGGCTGTTAGGAGAGATACCAGAGTTAGTATTTGTAAAGCGCTTAGAACACTATAGAAGTGTTGTTTAAATAAAGATAATAAACCTCTTAAATAAGATTCTTAAAAAATTTCCTGTGGAGTTATATCACATATGTGTTAAAATATAAATATGCCATGTTAAATATTTTACTGAAAATGAGCAAATAGGAATTCTACCAAAGTGAAAAAATAATGAGTGCTTGCACCAAAGACCTATGCTAAAAAGATGTCTAAAAATGTCTTTATAGGCCCTTGGATAAGAGGTTAGTGTTTATTGGAATCCTGTTGTTTAGTTGTCATCTGAATCAATCTACCAAAAACCGAAATGCCTTACAATGGCATATATTTAAAAAAAAGGATCTTGAGAAATATGGTAGAAAATAAAAATAAGCCCAGGGGAAAACAGTATAGCAGGGGTCTATGCAGCTTGTAAAATTGCCCTACTCACTTTGACTCTGAGTTTCCTAATAACCAGTCAGAAAGGAAATGTGATTTCAAGTCATATTGTTCATCAAGCCCAAAACAAATCAAAACACACAAAAATAAAAACCATACTAACCTGTTATAAGAAAGAGATCTTTTATGGACACTAAGAACCAGGAAGAAGACATATAGAAGGGGACAGTGACAAGATCAGTGTCCCAAACAACATCTTCAAATACTTCCCTTCAATTAATGCAGTGTTATACACGATTTTTTTCTTTTACAATAACCCTCAGTGTAAACTCATGCCATGCTGCTTAGTTCAATGATGAGAATCCAGCAAGAGGTCAAGAGGATGTGGTCCAAATCTTCTGGTTTCTGAGATTCTGATTTTAAATTTCTGCAGGAATGGATGGACCATATGTCCTTTATATCCCTTTTCCCCCATGTCGTTCCTCTCAGCTGAGGCTTGATGAAAGGTGAGCTGCAGACAGTTTGAGGTTATGTACTCTGACAAGGGCCCACAGTGCAAGTATTCTGTGCTACTGATTAAGGGCAGATCCACATGCTTTAAAAACCAGCTGAACTTATGGTAGAGTTGACAGCCCTGCTGTTAGAGAAGGCTTCTCAAAGCCAGAGGACATAAGCACATGTTTCTCTTTGCTGCCTTGTCTTATGAAATTATAAAGTTAACAGCCACAAGCTTTGCACTTAGAATGTTGCTTTGCATAATTCAGAGAGGTAGTTACTTTTAGATACCCGTATCTTAACTTCATCTTAGCTTAGGTATAAATGAAGAATGAGGGAACTGAATTCTAACTCTGGCACCCCTCTATTTAGTTATATGACCTTGAACAACTCATTGCGCCTTCCTGTGTCATAGTTTCATCATCTGCAAAATAAAGAAATTCAGTGAATTTCAGATTCTTAGCATCTGATGATTTCTGTGTGTGTGAATAATGATTGTGCTTGTTAAATGCCTGTCTGTGTGCCCATACCCTGTAGAGTGATCTTCTATATTGTGAGCTTTTGTCCACTTTGTGTTTAGAAATAGACTTCATTGCTCTGCTTTCACCAGTTATTAAAAGGGAGAATTTCAAGCCTCATTTTTCTTGTGAAATGGAAGGCGTGGATTAAAGGAGCTATGTTAAAGAACATGAAAGTATATGCTTTAACACAGGCAGCTGTGTGCCTTGTCTGTGGCAGCCTCTGGGAAGAAGGCAGCTCAATTCTCTTGAAAGCGTGTCTTTTGGAATATCAATTATCCATGAAAGAGAAGCTTCATCTTTATCCAAATGTCAAGAACCTTGCCGGAGCTTTTCGGAAGTAAAATCGGAGGAAAGCAGCTGTGGTTCTGAAGCGTGTTTTTGAGCAATACCCTGTATGTAATTCTTATTAAATGATGATGAATCAGCACAACTTCATATAACTCTTTTTACTCCCCTCCTCCCTTCCAGCATCAAGGAAAAATCGGAGTTAAATTTAATGTTGGGACAGATGACATCGCCATCGAAGAGTCCAATGCAATCATTAACGATGGGAAATACCATGTAGTCCGTTTCACGAGGAGTGGTGGCAATGCCACGTTACAGGTGGACAGCTGGCCAGTGATTGAGCGCTACCCTGCAGGTAAGCCAGTGAATGTGTATCGGGGGAAGATTTTATGAAAAACAAACTGGAAAACGAAGCATTGTTTTCGTCCGTTTCACCCAATTTTGGGTTTTCGGAGAAACCGTCAAGTATTTATCAGATTTTAGAGTCATGTGAATGTAATGCTGTCCTAAACTGTTCTTGATACAGTGTACAAATGGCATTTTATAGGAGAACTCGAAGGCACACGTTATCGTTTGCCAAATTCGGGACATCAGTGAAACCAGAAAAATGCACACATAAAAGGCACAACATGTCAAAGCTCTTTGTTAACTGGATTCTTGCATTTGAACAAAGGAAAGGCTTTGTCAAAAGTAACAAAGTTAAAATTTAAACCTGAGAGAGGGAGTATCATACCATTTTTCTCTGAAAGAAAATAGGAGGAGAGTTCCTTTGATGGTGGTACATAGCTGAAACTCATGAAAGCTGCAGGAGGACCATGGGACAAACAGAGAAATAGTAAAGGAACTATATATAGTACCATAAAACAGCAGTTATAAGAACATGTAAGTAAATGAAATTTGTTTTCACTGTCATATAACCATGGGGTTTCGCAAAGATTCTGTGACACTAGTAGTATTAGTCATTTCAAGTCTATAAAATGTATGCCAAGCTATTATTGATAAAATAAAAATTACCCTGTTCATCATTAATGAGTTTTGTCAGTACTGTTATTGAAACAAAGGCAGTAGATTAGAAACTTAAACCAGTGTTACTTGTGATTGCATATATTCTCAATTTTTAAAATCCTATTTTAAAGTAAAATCCAAATCAAAAGTCCAAAGGTATTTTACTGAAATTATTATCCTTTCCATATTTTAGTACAAAAGAGGTTACTAAAAACATCAGTCTCATTTATCTGTGTATAGAAAGATAAAGAAAGATTAGTATAAAGAAAGATTATAAAAAGAAATTTTTATTTTGCACAATAAAAATGATTACCAAAATTTATATATAAATTTCTCTATTACAGCATTTGTTTCTTGAAAGAAATATTTCGAGGAAGTAACTAACTTACTAAATAAAGATCAATTTTTTTAGTACTACTTATGTACAATTATGGAATGAAATGTCTGTGATACCCTTATGGACCTTTTATAATTCACAGCATCTACATCTTCAAGCCACATTTCAAACCTCTTCTGTAAATCTGGTGCTTTACAAGTATTTGCTGAATTAAATGTAATAAAAAAAATACCCTGCTCTATGACAAACTTCAGAAGCAAGCACGTTAATAATAAGCCCAGTGCCTTTTATAATACTGGCAAATAGTAGACACTCAATAAATATTTGCTGAATTGACGTCCTTGGAATTATCCTGGTTTTAAACTACAATTACAAGAATGCACACCTTCTGTTACCAACTTTAATAAGACTAAGGAATGGAAGATCTGGAAAGAAAGTAACTTAAATATGTATAGAGTGCTGCATAGCCCCTGCTCATCCCTTATTGCATGTACTGAATCCTAGTAGAAATGTAATTTTTATGATAAATGCAGCCTTAGTGAAACAACAGAAATGTAAACTGGTGAATTTCCTAAAATCCAAATTAATCAATACCTATTTACTGAGAGGAAGTCATTGCACTGGGCACCACTGAAGATATAAAGTAGGATGAGATCTAGACCCTGCTCCTGGGGTGTCGTCATCCGTGAACGGTGAACCCGACCATGTAAAATGATAAATCCTGTTACTGTTACAGTGTGACAGTTGCCTCTTGAAGCCTAGCTTTGTTTCACCAGTTAATTCTTTAAAATTATCTTAGTTGAGTAACTTTTCACTCTTATACTTCCAAACTAGTATCTTTAAGTGCCCTATTCTAGAGAATGTTAATGGTGACTTATGAGAGGAGAGAGGAAGTCCCACTCTCAAGTTAGTTTGGGAAATTCTGGGTTAACTAAGTTAAAAATATCTGTGCTTGTATTTTGTTATATTAATACCATAATGAATCTCTAGAAGAGAAATATAGTATGCATTTCCCAAGCATAGATAATCAGAACCTCGTTTTTTAATGCACTAATGTGCTTGGATCAATATTTTATGTTTTTAAAAATTTCTATACCTCACTATTTTAATATATTTTATCTGACTAGCAACCCTTTACCTGTGCACATACCAGATACTATATTCTAGGCATACTCCAAAAAAGACATGATCCCTGTCTTTTTGTGGTATGCTAATGTCCAATTTGAATGTCAGTAGCTGAGATTGGAGCAGTGTTAATTAACTAAGTCAACAAATATTTCTATGTTTTTTTCTAGACTAATAGTTGTTTAACACATACGGTGTCTTATGTACCAATTAAATGGATGCTCAGTATACGAAACAATATAAAATATATTTAAAAATCAGAAGCTGGCAAAATCATGATAATTAAGGAATGACTCTTCAGCAATACTCAATTTAGATGCCACCTTTTATATTTAGTCAAAGATTCTAAGTGTCCTTTCACCAAAAATTATTTTCAATGTTATGAATAAATCAAAAGTGAACAAAGTTGCAGTTATTCTGAAGGATACAAGCAAGGGTAAAACACAGAATCTGCCCTTGAGAAAACTAGAACAGCTGTGAGGAATTTCGATATATACATATAAAAAGTTAACGATCAATGTGTAAAGAACTCAGGGGAGTCACCATGGTTGTCATCAAGCATTTTATTAATCATCTGCTCTGTGAGCATTTCAGCATGATGTTGAGGTAGGAAATAAGCCATGAAAATTTCAAATACCTTTTTCTCTCAGAGCTTCATCTGCTACAATGCCATGAAGACTGAATACAAATTTACAAGTATGCGTCATCTAGATTAAAGTTTTTACAGCAAAGTGATCTTATGTATGAGCTCAATAGAAATGTCTAGCATATCTCTTTTATATTGGTTTGTGGCATGACTATTTTTATTTTAAAAGTTTTGTTTTTTTTTTTTTTTGGTTATTCATTAGAAAAACAGATGGACTAGTGCTTTTACCACTAAATCCTGTAATCAGGAAAGCGGAAACCAACAGACTATATTTGGTTCCTTTTTAAGTGCCTGCACTGCAAAATATAGGTAATAGGGATTGAAATTAGTAATTAAGTATAGCACTTAACCTTCCATTGTAGGACTTTGTGGTAAGTGCTTTTATATGAAGCAATTCATCTGGTAGCAACACTATACCTTTAATGAAAATTACCTAAACCATTGACCAGTGATATTAGCCTGTAATTGTCTGGAAGGCTTTCATAGAGAAACTAATTAGTAGAGGTAGATTTTATGCTCCTCTGGAGTGTATGAAATATTCTCATAACTCAACAGTTCACATGTTAGAATAAATATTGAATTTTCTGAATAGCAGACCCAGTTTTCATTATTTTCTGTGCATGGAGCAAAGTATAGAAATAATATTTTGCAAACCATTTAAAGTCGAGAAAGCCATTTCTTGGTGCTTATCAGTTAAAGCTCTAGAATATAATGCATCATGAATCCCTGATTTGCTCCCAATTACAGTTACAGAAAATTACAAAATTTTCTTTCTCAACAAACATAGACTTCGTCTTCTCATGATGTTAATCCACAAAACCTAACATTAACCTAACATTATTCTACTAGCCCAGACTAAAGATTTCTCCAGATAAGCCACAGTTACCTTCGAAGATAAACCATTGACTTCATTTGTCTACCACAGAATGCCAAAAAGATGTTATTTATTCTGTACAGGGTCAAATATTCATTTTATTCCTGTCAAGTTAATACATCAAATCAACAAATATATACTATATTAAGGGAACTTCCTAGGCTTACCATCTTGTTACAGAGATACGTAAAAAAATGTTCAAGATTAAAAATATACTATGTGGGAAAATACAAGTGTTATCATATCATATTCAGCTAATTTCTGAATAAGAAAAATAAAAAGGGAAAATTGGTTCCAAGGAAGACAAGCCATTTTGGAGTGAGTAGTCTAGCAAGACTACAGAAAATATAGGAAATTTGATTTGGGTCTTGAAAGGCTAGATTACGTTTTAATGGGATTAGCAGGAAGAGGTAGAGACAGAAAATAATTAGGAAGCTTTAAAAAGCCCAGGTATCAAAAGATAAAGGCCTAAGATAAGGTGTGAGGGTGTGAGAAAATAAAGAGGTTGAATACAGAATACATTAGAAGACCTAGTGAACAACTGAGTAAAAGGAGAGTCATTTCTACTTTTTAGTTCCCCTATCTCTCTCTCTCAATGTAACCATTGATTATTCAATGTTTTGATGCTGCAGTGGGGCCACTAGACTGCATTAAGTAACAATGAAATGGAAGCCTGTGATAGGAATAAGTAGGGAAGTCAGAGATATAGTTGCTGTTTACTAAGAGTTTAGTCTATCTGGGAGGCAAAGAAGGATTTTGAAAACCTACCAATGTCACATAAAACGGATTAGCTTCAAAGTTAGTAGTACAGGGTTTAGTTGCTATTAGAGTTTAAAGAAAAGAGAAAATGGCGATCTGGAGTGTTGTAACGAAGCAGATAGTTTAGGGATGGAAGATTTGAAAGAAAGAGGAATAACTCAAGGAAAAACTTCATGGAGAGTTTTTCATGCAAAAAACGTCATGCTTTTTGCATGACCATTCAATTTGGCTCAAAGATCTTATGGGTATTATCTGTAAATCTTGACTTTGTTTTCATCTTCAAACGCTTCAAATATTTCAGGGCTCAGGGAAAGTCATATTGATGATTTCCCTTTAAATTCTACACACTTAGTTTAGATTAATTGATTGATTTTTTAGTTCAAGTCATTAATTATGTTCAAGTCATTAATTATTATGTATTTAAGCCACTCCATCATTGAAAGTTTCCTATATGGTACTAAAGTATCCATTGGTTTGAGGATTTTTATATTTTTATTTCTTTTTAACTGAATTTTTACTATGTGGATGGTATAATTGAGAAAATCTACCTCATTTATAATCATAGAATTTGAAGCAGGGAAGGAACTTCAAAGATCGTCTCTACCAGCTTCTTCATTTTTCAGACAATAAAATGGAATCTTGGGGCTTCCCTGGTGGCGCAGTGGTTGAGAGTCCGCCTGCCGATGCAGGGGACACGGGCTCATGCCCCGGTCTGGGAAGATCCCACATGCCGCGGAGCGGCTGGGCCCGTGAGCCATGGCCGCTGAGCCTGCGCGTCTGGAGGCTGTGCTCCGCAATGGGAGAGGCCACGATGGTGAGAGGCCCGTGTACCACAAAAAAAAAAAAAAAAAAAGGAATCTTGGAGGGGCTAATGGATTTGATCAGGATCACTATGCTAGTTAGTGGCAGTGCCAAAACTACACTTGGAAACTCCTATCTACTGGCTCTGTGTGCTTTTCTTTATACTGTCTAGGAGACAAAAAACAAACAGAAGAGAGATCATTAGATGTATCCTTCAACATAGCAAGGTATATTCTTCATAACTAAACATTATGATTTACATGGTCAAGCATAACTGTCTATATTAGTCCATGTCACAGCCTACTGCTTCTACTGACCCACACAGACACACATACACACGAAACTATCGTATGAGTGTTAAAAACTAGTAACACGTGGAAGAAAAATAAGTTTCTTACAAAAACCATAGTTTTTGTTATCACTAAATTTTTGAATAGTATTACTTATTAGTAGGCACTGATTATTTTTTAACCTCACTTTAAAAACTTTATTAGCAGATTAAGGAAACCATTATGAATCATACTGTTTTACTGTTCCTGCAGCAAACTTTAGGTTGACATGATTTCAAACTTTATATATTTACTAATTTATATTTATTTCTCAGTGACATCACTTGAAACTTAGTTGATTTCAGTAGCTAGAAGAGGAATGGTTCTTTAGACAATTCAAGTATAAGAATTCTTAAGTATTATTCGGGAGAAAAACTGTATCTTAATAGAAGACTTGCCCCTGTCTTGGTTAAGTGTAGAGATATGGGAAGAGTGTGACTGAATTTTGTTTCCCTCCTACAAAGTAAGGCAGTGAAAATCTAACTCACTTATGGAAACTGATAAACCATATAGAAGATGTGAGTCATTCTTTAAATACACTATAAGTTTGGGGTAGGCTCCAACAGAAGACATGATTATCAGGACTTGGCACATAATAAATAATTAATAAATAATTGTTGAATAAATCCCATTTCCTCATTTAACTTCAATGTCAAAGCATTGTCTTTTGCTCATTTTTTTTTTTTTTTTTTTGCGGTACGCGGGCCTCTCACTGTTGTGGCCTCTCCTGTTGTGGAGCACAGGCTCCAGACGCGCAGGCTCAGCGGCCACGGCTCGCGGGCCCAGCCGCTCCGCGGCATGTGGGATCCTCCCGGACCGGGGCACGAACCCGTGTCCCCTGCGTCGGCAGATGGACTCTCAACCACTGCGCCACCAGGGAAGCCCTTGCTCATGTTTTTTAGCCAAAACATACATAGGTGCATGGATAAATATTTATGTGAATATATAAATGTTTGGCTTTCTATTTGATATAGTTAACTGTTTACTAATCCAAATTATCCAAAGTAAAACTTCATACTGTGAGAAATCTGAAACTTCAAATACTATAGCTTTATTAGAATTAGTGACTAAAACTCTGACTTTTTCCGTTTTAATTATCTTCTTTCATGGTGTTCAGTTTTTCTGAGACTTTGGGGGCTTTTCTTAATGATGAAGCATAGTGAACTTTTTATTGAGCAGTATATTAAATACATCTACCTAAAATGCTTAGCTTCAGAGAAATTGTATCCAAGGAGATGGAAAGAAATGATATATTCTCAGACTTCTCGCTTGTTCTAATATATTCTCAGTGACCTGCATTTTTTTCTTTTTTAATATCAAAGCGTGCTTACAGTTATTGTAACACAACCATATTAGGATTTTTAATTTTCTGATAAAAGAAAGAGAAAGGTTCTCTCATGGTTTGATGGGCATCATTTAGACTGCACAGTCTGGCAAACATAGATAATATAAACATATATAAATGGCAGCCCTTCTTCATGGTTTCCAGAAGATTCCCCCTTTATCTTGTTCCCCGTCATTGTTTCCAAATTACAATTTGTTTAGAGATTTAAATTCATATCATAATAAGGGGAGGTGTTGATTTCACTCCAGAAAAATACTTGGGTTAAACAGAGAATGGCATTATCATAAATTTTAAGTGAAGGTAACCGAAAACGTTGACTGAGGAATTGGGTTCAAGGACTCTTCTTGAAAAGTACTGATCATCAGGATAATGAATCTACCTACTAGTTAAAAACAATGAATCACTTATGTCAGATACAAAAAAAAAAATAGTTGCCACTATAAATGAAAATTTAGTTTTTAGGAGTTGAGATAGAAATAGGTTTTCAGAAATAGGTAAAGGCTAAAAGTCAGAGAAATTACATTTTTAAGGATATTAGGCTTTCAGGAAACTTGCAGGTGTTCAGTTGATTTTGTAGAGATTTATAGTTTTGTGACAATGCTTTTATAATTTGATTATTATCCAAAAGTATCTTTATGGTAACATAGTTTATAATTACCTGAGTTCAATGGGCGATCAGCCATGTTCCCAACTTAATGATGGGCCCTTCTTTTAATTTTTTCTCAAACACTCTGATTCCTATTTTATCAAGAGGTTTTATTAAATTGCCCAGGAATATTTATATATTTTTATGATAAATACTGATAATAACTAGTATTTTTATGTGTGATTAAACAGTTTTTTAAAAATTCTACCATTTGCTTTTTTTCCTCTCAACTCTTAATGTGAGCATTTGAGTACCACCTATGAGTAAGGCTCATATTTTTCATACTATTTCCCTTTGTCTGCTGTCTACCCACTTTTCTTATCTTGTTAGCTCAGGAATTAGTTGGTAATAAATGTCATTTTTTTCCTAGTAAACAATGACAGTTTGTTCAAGAGGTAGCAGAATAGCAAAAAGGTAAAAATTTCATACACTAATGTTGAAGTTCTATATGAAGTACAAAAATTAGGTAACTATCTGCAGTTTTTAAAAAAAAAAAAAAAAAAAGGAATCTTGGAGGGGCTAATGGATTTGATCAGGATCACTATGCTAGTTAGTGGCAGTGCCAAAACTACACTTGGAAACTCCTATCTACTGGCTCTGTGTGCTTTTCTTTATACTGTCTAGGAGACAAAAAACAAACAGAAGAGAGATCATTAGATGTATCCTTCAACATAGCAAGGTATATTCTTCATAACTAAACATTATGATTTACATGGTCAAGCATAACTGTCTATATTAGTCCATGTCACAGCCTACTGCTTCTACTGACCCACACAGACACACATACACACGAAACTATCGTATGAGTGTTAAAAACTAGTAACACGTGGAAGAAAAATAAGTTTCTTACAAAAACCATAGTTTTTGTTATCACTAAATTTTTGAATAGTATTACTTATTAGTAGGCACTGATTATTTTTTAACCTCACTTTAAAAACTTTATTAGCAGATTAAGGAAACCATTATGAATCATACTGTTTTACTGTTCCTGCAGCAAACTTTAGGTTGACATGATTTCAAACTTTATATATTTACTAATTTATATTTATTTCTCAGTGACATCACTTGAAACTTAGTTGATTTCAGTAGCTAGAAGAGGAATGGTTCTTTAGACAATTCAAGTATAAGAATTCTTAAGTATTATTCGGGAGAAAAACTGTATCTTAATAGAAGACTTGCCCCTGTCTTGGTTAAGTGTAGAGATATGGGAAGAGTGTGACTGAATTTTGTTTCCCTCCTACAAAGTAAGGCAGTGAAAATCTAACTCACTTATGGAAACTGATAAACCATATAGAAGATGTGAGTCATTCTTTAAATACACTATAAGTTTGGGGTAGGCTCCAACAGAAGACATGATGATCAGGACTTGGCACATAATAAATAATTAATAAATAATTGTTGAATAAATCCCATTTAACTTCAATGTCAAAGCATTGTCTTTTGCTCATTTTTTTTTTTCTTTTTGCGGTACGCAGGCCTCTCACTGTTGTGGCCTCTCCTGTTGCGGAGCATAGGCTCCAGACGCGCAGGCTCAGCGGCCACAGCTCGCGGGCCCAGCCGCTCCGCGGCATGTGGGATCCTCCCGGACCGGGGCACGAACCCGTGTCCCCTGCGTCGGCAGATGGACTCTCAACCACTGCGCCACCAGGGAAGCCCTTGCTCATGTTTTTTAGCCAAAACATACATAGGTGCATGGATAAATATTTATGTGAATATATAAATGTTTGGCTTTCTATTTGATATAGTTAACTGTTTACTAATCCAAATCATCCAAAGTAAAACTTCATACTGTGAGAAATCTGAAACTTCAAATACTATAGCTTTATTAGAATTAGTGACTAAAACTCTGACTTTTTCCGTTTTAATTATCTTCTTTCATGGTGTTCAGTTTTTCTGAGACTTTGGGGGCTTTTCTTAATGATGAAGCATAGTGAACTTTTTATTGAGCAGTATATTAAATACATCTACCTAAAATGCTTAGCTTCAGAGAAATTGTATCCAAGGAGATGGAAAGAAATGATATATTCTCAGACTTCTCGCTTGTTCTAATATATTCTCAGTGACCTGCATTTTTTTCTTTTTTAATATCAAAGCGTGCTTACAGTTATTGTAACACAACCATATTAGGATTTTTAATTTTCTGATAAAAGAAAGAGAAAGGTTCTCTCATGGTTTGATGGGCATCATTTAGACTGCACAGTCTGGCAAACATAGATAATATAAACATATATAAATGGCAGCCCTTCTTCATGGTTTCCAGAAGATTCCCCCTTTATCTTGTTCCCCGTCATTGTTTCCAAATTACAATTTGTTTAGAGATTTAAATTCATATCATAATAAGGGGAGGTGTTGATTTCACTCCAGAAAAATACTTGGGTTAAACAGAGAATGGCATTATCATAAATTTTAAGTGAAGGTAACCGAAAACGTTGACTGAGGAATTGGGTTCAAGGACTCTTCTTGAAAAGTACTGATCATCAGGATAATGAATCTACCTACTAGTTAAAAACAATGAATCACTTATGTCAGATACAAAAAAAAAAATAGTTGCCACTATAAATGAAAATTTAGTTTTTAGGAGTTGAGATAGAAATAGGTTTTCAGAAATAGGTAAAGGCTAAAAGTCAGAGAAATTACATTTTTAAGGATATTAGGCTTTCAGGAAACTTGCAGGTGTTCAGTTGATTTTGTAGAGATTTATAGTTTTGTGACAATGCTTTTATAATTTGATTATTATCCAAAAGTATCTTTATGGTAACATAGTTTATAATTACCTGAGTTCAATGGGCGATCAGCCATGTTCCCAACTTAATGATGGGCCCTTCTTTTAATTTTTTCTCAAACACTCTGATTCCTATTTTATCAAGAGGTTTTATTAAATTGCCCAGGAATATTTATATATTTTTATGATAAATACTGATAATAACTAGTATTTTTATGTGTGATTAAACAGTTTTTTAAAAATTCTACCATTTGCTTTTTTTCCTCTCAACTCTTAATGTGAGCATTTGAGTACCACCTATGAGTAAGGCTCATATTTTTCATACTATTTCCGTTTGTCTGCTGTCTACCCACTTTTATCTTGTTAGCTCAGGAATTAGTTGGTAATAAATGTCATTTTTTTCCTAGTAAACAATGACAGTTTGTTTAAGAGGTAGCAGAATAGCAAAAAGGTAAAAATTTCATACACTAATGTTGAAGTTCTATATGAAGTACAAAAATTAGGTAACTATCTGCAGTTTTAGATTAATCTAGATCAATTTTTCTTAACTTCCTTTGAATCTCTGCCTCTATAAGAATCTGATAAATAGGGCATCTTATCTTTAGAAAAATACACAGATATCTGCGTGTATACTCAGTGATGCATATGATTTTTAGGGGTTGTGCCTCAACATCCTTATGGACCATTGACCTCTGAATTAGAATGCAGAACCTTTGCTCTGAGTGATCTTAAGGGGGTCTAGAACTCAGAGGAAAAAATAAAGTCTATTTAATGAACATATGAGGAGGAACTTCCTCCTACCCAAATGAAGCAAGCTTCCAATGAAATGTAACTGCCCTTTATTAACCTTCTAATAATAATAACCTTCTAACCACTGGTGTTGCCCTGGATGTAGCCTCTGCTAGTTCAGATAAAATTCTTTTTCTTTAACAGAACAAGCCCAACTTTTGTACTTCCAATTTAGAAAAATTGTTCTCTCAAATATGATTACAAGAATGTCATAATCCTTCCAATAAATGGATTTTGACCACTGATACTGTGCTTGCTATAATTCTAAAGTTGGTGCATTGCATAATAAATATCCTTAAAGTCAAAGTGCGTGATTTGAGGGGTCTCATTTGGATAGATCTATTGGTAAGTCATCTGAGGATTATGAAGTGTGATGGTGAAATAACAGTGTCCAATGCAGTCAAGAGAAAAATGACTATTAATCTGACACCTTTGGAAAGGATTACTTTTTATTATTATGAGGGCAAGGTAATAAAGCCCTTTGCATGTATAGAGGAAACTTTAGAACTCATGGAGAAGGATAGTTTATCTCTTTTTCTCTCTGTACTAGATAATTTTTCACCTTTTTCGCCCCATCACATTCTTAATCTTAATAATAGTTTATTCTCTTATATATGTACTTAATTCATTCCAAGAGAACACTGACAAGCCACTCCTTCCTTTCCATGAGAAATAGGTCCTTAACATAAAAAATGTTACAACTAATTAAGTTAGGAAAATATATATTCACGGTTCTGTATTATGAATGAACTACCTCAAATGTGACAAACAAAGACATTTTTGGCACTATCCAAAGTTCTCAATTTAAAAAAATAAAAATCCATCTAGGGCAAGGATTGGCAAACTTTTACTGTAAAAAGCCAGGTAGTAAATATCTGGCTTTTGCGGGCCATATGATCTTTGTCATAATTACTCAGCTTCACCACTATAGGTCAAAAGCAGCAATAGATAATAAGTAAATGAATGGGTGTGGTTATGTTCCAATAAATCTTTATCAAAGTAGATAGAGGGACACATTTGACCTGTTGGCCACAGTTTATTGACCCCTGATATAAAGGCATGACAGAAGGACACAGAAACCAATCTGAAAGAGCTCCTACTAGCCAGAAGGAGCTATTTGAGCAACAAAATATAGTATTGGATTATAACCCAAATAGTGAAATAACTATCTGTGAGCACATACTGATATTAAGTGATTGAATAGACAGATAGATAGACAGACAGATAGATAGATATGTGTGGGAGTGGGCACCGCTCTTTCTTACAGAAGAATTCCAGTACCAAATGTAGAAGGGTGATGGAAGTAGAAATTCAACATTAGAACTTCAAAGTAATAATTGTTGAAGGCAAGATTCACCAATAGATGCTAAAATTAATGGGTAGAAGTTTGAGTAGAGGCTAGTAATTTATGTAATCTAAAAGTGTCTCCTGCAAGGGGAAAATAGAAACTTTCCACAGAGAGACTCAGCAGACCACCTTAACTAAGTGGTTGAGTTAAACATCACGAGTAATAAGAAATATGGACTTCATGCACCTCCTGATATGGTGTGCTGAGAGAGGCACTTTATTTCTCTGGTATTCTTTGTATTCTCAATTAAAATTCGTGACCTCAGTCTAATCGTGACAAATGCGATGTGGGAATCTAGACTGGATCCTGGAACACAAAAAGGACATTAGTTAAAAACTGGTAAGACCTAATAAAGTCTTTACATTAGTTAATAGTGTACTAACAACATCAATTTCTTCGTTTTGGTAATTGGTTATTAAATGGTTATTTAAGACGTTAACAGTAGGTTAGGCTAGATGTAAGTTATGTAGAACTCTCATTACTATCTTTTGCAACTTTTCTTTAACTTAATATTTTTTAATAAAAAATTTTTTAATGATTTTCATTTAAAAATACCTTTTATTCAATTCTGTGTATTATAACATTACTCCAGAAAAAAAGATTTTAAACCACAAAACTTCATGTCTTTGTAAAACTAAGTTAGATATAATTGTTGTGACTAAATTGTATATTAACATGTTCATATGGTTATTAGGAAAGTACATTTATTCCTAAGGAATATTAACCTAATTTCTGTAATAATCCAAAGTTGTAACCTAATCTAATATTTTAGTTTTTAATTAAAACAGAATGACATAATAAATGTGAAAACCTTTTGAAGTATGAAGCTTTTAAATAGGCCATATATTAAAATTTAAATTATGATGAATATTTTGTGTCAGATTTAGCCCCATGGGTTGACTATTTCTCAAAGAAAGACTTTCATCTTAAACATTTAAAAGTCTGTTTTGGTTTTAGCCTTATGAGTTTTACTGCATTAGAAAGCATCTAAGGTTCCAACCCCCATCCTGGAAATTTGAGACTAACTTTCCTCATGTTAAGTATTATTGAAGAAATTTGTCATCTTGAGCATATTATCTATACTGGTGGCCTGAACATTTAAAATGACTGTTGAGAACCCAAAAAAGAAGATACCTGACATAAGTCTGTCTAGATATTACCATATGTATTTCCAATGAAGCAATGAAGTATTTTAGCTAGATACGTGAGATATAAAACTGGACAGAATAGAAGGACATTTAGCTTCATTTTTCTACGCAGTGTCAACTAATTGGTAGCACGCCATAATAATTTTTCAGGGTCACATTTGCTGGAGCATTTTAGAAGTCCACGTGGAGTCTTCAGTTCTCTCATTTATTATTTTTATTGCTCAGTTCGGCAGAGGAGTTGGATGAGGGTGTATTTTCTGGTTAGAGGAGAAACAAATAGAAACGTTTTAAAATGGAAAGGTTTGCTTTGCAGAAAAGAGGGGCAGGATGGTGGCGATCACAGTAAGAAACAGACCTGAGGATAATTAGATGAGGCTTGTGCTTTATGGAAGTGAAGTTCAAATAGAAGATTAAATCCATCACATTGACTCAATAAGGAAAATGGTGTCGCTCAAGGATTGGGGTGAAGAGGTAAAGAGAACTCACCCTAAATCCCAGATGTTCACAGAGCTTATTTCGATTCCTGGCTTTGGTAGGATCTAGAATCAGCAACAGTGAGTTAGGCATTCTATGCTGGGCACTCCATACTGGCACTGTGGTGGTTTTTTTACATACATTTTCTCATTAACGCTCACAAAATCTTATAAGGCAGCTTGTAGTATCTCCTTGGGATAGATGACTAAACAGAGAAATTAGGTTACTTGCCAAGGTCACACACCCCAAAGCTCACTCCAGTGCTCTGAAGTATTATTATGCAATGCTGTCTACACTATTTATTCTCAGTCTCGGTAAGAAAAAAAAAATCGGAAAAATTTCTTCCTGGTTCCCACCAGATTGCTCCTTTGTTGTGCTGAGGTCCTGATACCAATGGTTATTCTTTCTTCTGCTCAGAACTTGAAAGAACATTCAAGTGTCCCTTGGGAATTTTCCCTTGGGATTATGTCCTCCTCCTCTTCTGGTTATTCTTTTTTTTCCTCGGTATTGTTTACCTAAATACAGAAGGGAGTGCCAAATCCAACTTGTATACCCCTCTTAAACACTAAAATTGTGATAGGAAATATAGGCTACACATCAAATGACCAAACTTTAGACTTAGGCTGTAGACTTACCACAAGATTAAAGGTGGGATAGTGTGGAGGTTAAGAGAGAAAATTCAGGAGTCAGACTCTCTGGGTTCAAATCTTAGTTACAATACTTCATAGATAACGTGACTTCTGGCTCAGTTCTCTAACCTCTTTTTGTACTTCAGTTTCCTGATCTGTAAAATGGGTTAATGTTAGTACTTACTTCTTAGGGTAGTTTGAATTTTCAATGAGTTATTAGTTTCAAAATATTTAGTAGTTAATAAAAACGTGGTAAGTAGTGAGTACTCAGTAAGTGTTAGCCTCTCTCTAATGATCAAAGTAGTTTAGTTTTGAAATTCTGTAATTACAATAGGTACTAATATCCCCATATTACTGTGCATTTCCTTCTGAGAACAAATTTATCCTGTCTTGGCTACCAGACTTGGCTTCACACACATGGAGGTAAGTCTTTCTGGAAACCTCAGATGTGTAATTGCCCCATCCCCTCGTGCCCTCCAAACCCACCCTGAGCCAAAACACTACAGAGACATCACTGAGGAAGGGCTGGGTTCAACGTAAATGAGTGGCACAGAAAACCTTTTCTGGTTAAATTTAGAGAAATGAGTACTGTGTGGTAGTCAGGGAAGATCTCACAGAGGTTGGGAATGTGGATCAGGTATTGGAGATCCTTTGAATTTTAATACGTGAGAATTAGGGAATCCGTGCTAGCTGATGGGCAGGCCACTGCATATAGTTACACAGTTACTACTGGTGAGTTAACTATAGGCACTCACCAATATCCCATCAGAGGGGATGAGTGGAAGCTGGAATCCAATCTGTGCATGGGTCGGCAAGCCATGTGTCCTGACACAGAGGATGTCCCCTAAAGAATGAGCTGCTTTTCCTTCATACCAAGCACCTTACCTTTTGTCTGGGCTCTAACCATCAGGGAAGTCTCCATCTTCAATTCCCCACAATGTTGCCCTATAATTAGGAGACCGTGAACGCTATTCATATGGGCGCAGTTCTGAGAGAGAAAAGAAACACTATTAATAGTTACTTCTGCATAACAGACACATACCAGCGCTGCCCCAGGCAATCCAGAACATTCGTCACTTTACCTATGAGACTGCCAGATAGAATTGAGACTATTGCTTGTCTCTTACCAGGAGAAACTAGAATCAATCTGTTAGTCATTATGCTAGCTGGCTGGGTTTATTCCTGTTCAGGTGGCGAAGCTGAAGATATTAAGTAAATTAATAAAATTAAATATTATTATATAAATACTAATTCTGGTTAAAAATAACTTTAACCAAATATGAAATTATTACCTTTTTTCCTACTGAAAATACCTTAAAATATCAACACATTCTCAGTCATTCATAAATCTATGCTTAATATCTTCTTTTGCTTAATCAAGTTTCACGTTTCATAAATTATGTTTATTTTGGGTTCAAAATAGTTTTTTTTCACTTTTTGCCTAAAGATATTTTTCTCAAATATTTATTTCATGCTGAATTAGAAAGCATTGAAAAAAGGTAAGCAACTAGAAATTTTTTTAAAAGCATCAGAAATAGATAAAATTCTTTAAAGTGCTAACAGTAGACGAGGTCTTAGACCTATCCATTTCTTTAACACATTTTACATTAAGGAGCTAATGGAGGCCAAAAGCCTCCGTTACTCCTGTGATCCATCAATGAGCATGTATTAAGACACACTTTATGGTTGTCCCATGGTGGGCTAAACCGGTGGGGAACAGAGAAGCAAAAAATATTGTCTTTACCCTACAAGAATTTGAAGTATAATTTGGGAGGAAAGATAAATCATTAGAGAAGCATGAATTGTATGGGAAATGCAAGATTATATAGCATAAAAGGTAAATATGAGAGCTGGAAGAGATATGAAGTAGATAGGAGAATACACACGTTTAGTGCTTAAAAGAAGTAACATCTGAGTCTGGTCTAGAATGGACATATGTTGGTGATAGGGCCATTCCATACAGGAGAGAGACTGAACCCAAGAACATAGGTGGTTAAAGATTCCAAAATAGCACAAAAATTGGTCTTGCTCTTTGTGATGGGGTATTTATGATAACTTCATAACGATCCTACTAACTAAAGCTGAGGGAGTAATTAAGGAAGGGCAATCAGAACCACTTCCTTCCAGAATTTGTGGGTTTCTAAGGGGTATCTATACTATGACAAAAGAATGCTTTTGGGGGCAGTTTCAACATGGACCTAGGGTTAGGGACATCCCATAGGTTTCCAGCTTGAGTTCCCCTGGGTTCTCAGGAGAATTTGAGCACGTTTCTGAATCTGTGATGATAAAGTGAAATTAGTAGTATCCACCTGGACAAGACTGGTAACTGGTGCTAATGGTATATTCCTGTTAAATTTTAATATATTCTGAGCAAATAGGTAATGATGAGCACAACTGTTTCATTTTTACAAAGATTTATATTCCTGATTGCAATTGAATTCTTACTCTATAACTGAATTATATCTCCTCAAACCATCTTACTCTCTGACATTCCTAGCATGTTATTAATAACATAATTCACCTTATTACCCCATATATCAAAATCTTTCTAGTTATCCCATCAAAGCACTAAATCCAATGGTAGCCACTAGTTTCCAGTAATTCCTCCTTCAGTGATTCCCCAGGTTCCATCATTCTCTATCTGCACTTGTGTTGTTTTAGTTATGTAAGACCTTTATCACAATTTTCCTATTATCAGCTATTGACTATCTATGTTCTTCATTACGTTAACCCATTAGGTGTACAGCCCAGATGCTTATCTCCCTAAAATAACTTTTATTATATATCTTCCTGCTTCTCAATTCTTCAGTGGCTCCCCAAAATGGACTATAGAAGGAGTAGAATTTGTGAGGATGGAGAGAGCTGTATAGTAGAATCAAATGCCTTTCTCTCAGGTCTGATATTTTTCATTTTAGTATCTTATTTTTTATATTTTTGTTTCTACACATATAGACATTTTTTGGAAATCTGATTTTCCTGATTTACATTTTTCTAAGTACCTTTCATAATGTTACCAATTTCTTGCCCTTGCAATAGGAATCCAGGGATTATAGGTATTTGTTTATTTTCTTTTGCTGTATTTGTAATTTCAGTTTCATACTTTGAACTTTCCTGTTATTTGTGTTGAATACACCTAAAAGCCATTTACTAGAAAAACTAAGTTTAATGATTGAATGCAATTAGAGTATTTCAATGTATAGCCAAACCAAAACAAGAAGGTCTGTTGTATTTTCCCATAATGTGTGATGATGTTCTCTCTTTACTTTTTCATTTCCTTTTAAAAGGAAATAACATGAACAATAGTAGTTTTATGAGATAATTTACTTAAACTCTTAATAAGCCGTGGTACCTTTCCTACTCTCTTCTAATTCTGTGGCGCTCAAGAGGCCAACATGTCAAGGTTATCAAAACCATCCTTAATAGGTTGGGAATTAGACCAGACTCTAGCTATAAAGTCTTTTTCATTTCTACAGGTCTGTGATTCTGTGTAATCTATAAAAACAAAAGTAGCCATCATAGAGTTAACACCAACTATGTACCAGAACCTGGGGGCTTAACACAAATTATGCGGCACATGGGATCTTCCCAGACTGGGGCACGAACCCGTGTCCCCTGCATCAGCAGACGGACTCTCAGCCACTGTGCCACCAGGGAAGCCCTACATCTCATTCTTAAAAATAATCTCATAATTTATCCCCATTTGACAGATGTGATGACACTTGGAAAGTTTAAGTAATATGTCTTTGAGTTGAGTGTATTACTGAGAGTTGAACCTGGGGTTTTTCTAACTCCCATAAACTCAGACAGACTTGATCATATCTTTCCATAAATGTTAATAGCCTTATAGATTAAATATTTAGAAAATCAAGATTTCACAAATTTCAAACTGGAAACTTCTCTTGGGGCTATTAAAAGGAAACTTTTCTTTTTTGGTGAGAAATATGTCAGCTACATGTGCTATAATTTTCACCCAAGTTATCGTGACAATGTAAAGTGTTTAAAAAGCTGTGTATTCTTGATAGTATTCTATGTTGTGACCCTTACTTTGTCATAAGATAAAATGTCTTAGTCATCAAATGCAAAAATATGGCAACCTAAAATCTTTTTTGTTTTAAGACTAGTCAAATGAGATAGCTCTGTTTATATGTGTCATTAGTGACAGGCCTGGGACCCTCTACCCACGCTTTTTCAGCTCAGAGGTTTGTTTAGTGTACTACACTGCCAGCTAAAAGAAAAGAAAAACATGGCTTGCATATACCTCTTTCGGTATAAACTTTATTAAATACCAAGTTATTATAGGCCTTCTTTTCCTTCATGTTTGTCTATTTTTTGACTGAAATATTAAGCATATAATGTATTTACATATGTCTAAGAGCTTATATGTGATGTTTCTCCTCAGAATGCCCAAGGACTTCCTAAAAAAGATTAGTAGTCCTATGACTTTTTTGACTCCCCATTTTCCTATCCAAACTAAAATCATTGTATGTCCCTACACATAGTTAGCAGACAATCATTGTGTCAAATTTCATGAAGATAATTAGACTTCTTATATAAACTTATTATGGAATTTCTTCTGTTTTCCTAATGTATTGATTAGAAAAACAATCACTGTTGTGGGTACCTATTTTCACCTGCAAGAAGCAGCATTAGAAGGAAATGTAGGATGGAATCAGTGAGTCTGGATCATGGAGAAGAGGCTGGGAGCATGAGCTAGGACTGATAAAGAGTCCAGGGTGGAGAGATTCGGTATGGTAATGTGAAGGACAAGGGATAGTGGAAGAAACAAGTGTCTAAGAGGGTACAGTTCATTAATTGATTTAGTAATTCATTCAAAAACATTCCTTTAAGATCTCCCATGTGCCTGGCCCTCTGCAGGGAATACAGTGGTGATCAGAAACAGACACAATCCTTGTTCTCATGAGCTTACAGTCTATCGGCAGAAACACATTATTTCAAATAACCCCTCCACTTAAAAGTGTGGAAAATAAACTAGAGGGAGCCAGAATGAGTGTCTGGAGCTAAAGTAGGAGATGATACAGCAGTCCAGATGGTGCTTGGACTATATTATAGCATGGAGAGTGGAGATGGAAAGACACTGGCGTTGAGGTTGAAGGCTTGGCTCCTCTTAACGATGCAGGTCCCAGGAACATTAGAAGAGAGCAGAAGTCGAGGACACTGACAAAGCTTCTCCACTCCCTTCTACCAAGCATCTTCCCAAGTAAAAAGCAGGCCGAAAGGTATATTGAAGTCTGGCTCTACAGGTAGGAGTGGCAAAGCTGTGTCCAATTTCTCAAGAAATAGAAGGGACCTTGAGATGATTGCATGCATATAGAGGTCAAGCCTTTCTGTTTTAGCACAGAAAGGTTGGTACAGTTAGCCACTTGCCAGGCCTTTCACTGTCCCTGGGCACTTTCAGTGGAGGATGTCACGCTATGGCAGGACTGTTTCACAGAGGCTTGGAATTGGCATCATTCTTCAGCGATAAGCCCCAAAAGAGAATGAGAACAGAACAAGACACCCATCCAGCTTTGAGCAGATGATAAATATTTCAAGTTAACAGTGAAAGTTGCTATTCTTTGTTGTTGTTGGCATGACTACTTAGCAAGTCCCAAAAAACTAATTAACGTCTTGCAGAATAATTTTTGTGTTTATTTTAAAAGACTCCTCAGGCAGTTTCTAAGAATAGAAATTTGTATGAATAATATAGGCTCTGTCCTCTGGGACTTAAAATTTGTTTTTAGAGTTTTGGAAGTGGGCACAATAAACATTTTGTGATCTCACAATACTTGGTAAATTGAAGAAAACCAGTATATTTCAATAAAAGAATCTCACCTAATTTAACCATTAACATTAGTAGAGATTTACCTTATGTAGTTTTTTTTTTTTGGCATGGGAACTTTTAAAATAAATTAGAACTCTAACACGAACACGAAATTTTTTTTAAACGGATTAAAATAATTTAAATTGATTTTATGTATTTACTGACATCGAAAGATCCCCACGCTCTGTCAAGTTGTTGTTTTTCTTTTTGAACATCTTTATTGGAGTATAATTGCTTTACAATGTGTGTTAGTTTCTGCTTTATAATAAAGTGAATCAGCTATACATATACATATATCCCCATATCTCCTCCCTCTTGCAAAAATTTTAATAGTACTGCAGTGATCTGTGTTAATGAAGCTATAGGGGGCCACAAACTAAAGAAAATGATAATATCACATAATTTTTATTAATTTGAGAAATTTCATTTAATGATATGAAAGGTTAAATAGCTCCTTTTGTAAAAATTGTTCTATAGACATAATGGAACAATGCCTAAATATATATATTTCATACTAAAATCAATTTTATCATTATCTTTTAACTTAAATAATACAAAATATAAATTGGTAGAGTTCATTTTGTAACTGGGCTTAACTATCAGAATTGTGGTGCAGATTATGATTTGCAGCAAATCCAGAAAAGGACAAAATATATTATTTAACCAAAATTAAAATGGATATGAGTTTGACACTAATGTAGTACTTTATTAAAATGCAAATCCAAAGTACTCATTTCTAGACTTTTTGGCAATTAGTGGCAAAATACAATCACATCTGCTTAACATCAAAGGTCTGTGAATAAGCCAGCAATATATGATTTTAAATAGTTTTAAATTATCTCTATATCAATTTGCTAGGGCCACCATAACAAAATACCATAGACTAGGGGGCTTACACAGCAGAAATTTATTTTCTCACAGTTCTGGAGAAGTCTGAAGTCACCGTGTCAGCAGGGTTAATTTCTTCTGAAGCCTGTCTCCTCGGGCTGCAGATAGCTGCCTTCTCTCTGAGTTTTCCCATGGTCTTTTCTCTCTGTGTGCATGCCCCTGGTGCCTTTTTGTGTGTCTTCTTCTTATAAGGACACCAGCTAGATTGAATTATGGCCTATTATAAAGGAGTCATTTTAACTTAATCATAACTTTAAAAGCCCTATCTCTGAATACAGGCATATTCTGAGGCACTGGGGGTTAGGGCTTCAACATATGAATTTGGGTGGGGGCGGCACAAGTCAGCTCATAACAGTCTGGAAGTGTTTGAAGGGTTCTTGTGTGGAGGATGCCAACAAACCGTTTATTTTCACTGAAGTCACTGCAAGTCGCCAGTTGGATTTCAAAGACTTCAGGAAAAAATTTAAATGAAGTGTTAATTAGGCCAGAGTTGTGTGGCCCAATTTGTTTAGCCCTATCCTTGAAAATGACACTATCTAACTATAGATGTGCTGGATTATAGAATGACAGAGAAGAACATGTGAGGGGATCAATTCCAAATGTCCTAACTAATGGCGCATCAGCTTAAACTTTGTTGGACATTTTTATACTTTGCTCTTCTCTCCATTCTGTTCGATATTTAGGGATCCACTAGAAATCACAGATGGCTGAAGTTTAAAGGGAAGTACTGCTGGCAGTGGAGAAATTCATGGTCTTATTCTAAGTGATACAATGAAACTACTGTACCTACTGCATCCTGTAAGATGTCTGGATTTCAATTGGTGATCTCCACTCAGGCTCAGAGTTACACTTGGGCCACTACCTGGCAGGTTTTCAAGTTTGCTCTTGTCAGATTTTACTGGATGGGAAGTCTCATGAGGATGTTTCCTGAACCAGAAATATCTCCCAAAGTACAGTTCCCCAGATCACAGGTGCTTGAGATACCCGAGAAGAGATTTTACTTAGATAAATATTGGACAAAGCGGTTTGCAAAGAGCAGCCATTGATTTGAAGAAGTCCTTTAGATTCCCTCTTAAAATTGTCCTCTCATCTCTTTAGAGCTAAGCATTTAAAATGAAGAGGAGACAAACCTCTACTCTTTTCAAACGTCATAATGTACTCCCTCCCTCCCTCCCATCCTCTTACCTACTTTTTATAAAATTGAAATCTCCTAAAATCTAACCTCTGCCTGCCTTTCTCCTCTTGAAATGGCTGTCAGAGCAGTGACATGCTTCAGTGGGTGGATAGAAAGAAGCCAGAGGAATGTCTACATGGTGAGAGGGGTGTGTGTCTGTACAGCTGAAAGAAGAAAGAAGACAAGCTTAGAACATTAAACATATCAGAAAAATGTAATGGCTTAATTATAAAGGTCTCTGTAGATGACGACCAAAAATCTTCATAAATTTCCCAAACTATGAGATAGTTTAAAAAAAGAACAGGAAAAAAAAAAAAACCATACCAAGTCAAAGATTTCATACTCTTTAAAGATATTTTCAGTGTTAGAAACATTGATGATATTTTGTTTTTAATGGCTCTAAAATTAAATCCATCATAAAAACCCACAGACAGAATGTTTTAACAAGATGGCCTAATGCATGTCTTCTTGATCCTACCTTAAACTTGGGGCCGTCAGTCCTTAGCACTGGAGGTCATCTTGCGGGCCTTACAATCCACTGACCTCGTTTTACAGATAATAGGACTGACTTGCTTTAGGCCACACGGCATCGGCTTCTGTTTACAGTTTCTGTGGCCCTTCTTTGTCACAAGCATTATGGGGGGAAAAGAAGAGTTTGAGACATTCTAGTTGAAGTGCATCTCTTAGAATCATTAAAATACAGATTAAAATGTCATTTTGAAAATAAAGTTTTCTTATTCCAGGAGCGGCTTTGTCACCATGCTGCTGCACTGAACAGATAGTGGTCCCCTAAATTCTATTTTCCCTCTGGGCAAGGTGCCTTTGGCTTTTTCTTTTTGTGTGCCCACCTCAAGTTAATGACCTCCTTTCAGTTGTTCCCACTGGTGTACGCGTAGCCATGCATAAACCTCTGAGAATGAAGCTGACATTGATTAGGAGAAAATGCAGTGATTTTGACAAAGCACCTATAGGGTTCAGGACATCACTTATAATAAATCAGCTCCCTGGCTATATTTTGTCCTAGGAAAGAAAAATAGATTTATTTTCTACTCTTTTTCACACCCACCTCAACTACTTTCCTATGCTCATATGGTTGAGAAACAATTTCTGTGATCTCTGTATTTCTAAATATATCATATTAGGCACATTTTACCAGATAACAGATAATGACACAATCATAATATAATGGTTTATATTTACTGGATGCTTACTCTGTGCCAGGCACTGTGCTAAGAGACTTAAGTATATTGTGTCACTTATTCTTACAAATACTCATCTCACAGATGAGAAAACTGATGCTCAGAGGTGTTATGCTCCTGACCCAATGTTACCCAGCTAGTTAATAGTAAAGCCAGGATTTGAACCCAGGAATTAAAGCCCAGTATCTTAACCACCAAGGGTTCTCGTTCCACAGTGAATCTGACCACATGAGTACTTTCTTCTAAGAAATAATTGCTGACAGCCAAAACAAAATTTTACTGGAGGAAAGTTATTTTAGGATTTCTAGTTCAAATCCATAGTGTTTCATTTGTCTACAAAAGAAAAAGCTGGTTGTTTTATGTAAGAGGTTTTACATTTTATGAAACTGAAGAGGCTGGCCTTGACTCACCAGCTGTATCTCAGCCTATCCTTTGCACTTCCAGGGCATTTAATCATAAATAATTTGTATGCAGTTGACAAACCCCATCTTTCTAATTGAAAAGAATCTTCCTGCCTTCCAATCACAAGTAGAGGAGAGAGATTGAAGTCCATTGAAAATGAGATTAGAATGCAGTAGTAATCAGACTTACTTCTCTTCACTGGAGGATAAGGAACTTTCTCAGTACCATGTACGGGCTATATCAGACCGTGTAGGAGACATTTACTCACTTCCTCTTTCATAGACCAGTCTGAATGTTAAGAGGAATACACTGAAACTCAAAGTTGATATGACGAGGTAGAAAAGCCAGCTGTACCACATATTTCTCTGACTTTCAGAAATCAAGAACTGGGAAAAGAAGTCTTAGAATATGTATAAGTTCCTATTACAGAGAATAAGCCTAAATGTTGACCTAGAAAGGGCTTAAGATTCTCATATCTGGGAAAATGGCAAAATGCCATTTGTAAGGTACTGTGGGTCTGTTCTTACATTTCATTTTTCTTAGTCTCACAACTGAGTGATATCCATCAGTGGCCCTGTCTGTTTTTGTAGCTGTTAAACCATTCTTCTGTGTTAAATGCTACACGGCTACCACAAAAGAACTCTTTAGTATGCGTGATAACAGAATATGACCTCTAATTTATCAGAGTACGTTCTGTATTTTCTTATCTGCTTGTCCCTGTTCCTTTTCATTTCTCACTGCTGGTTTTTGATATGATACTTCAGTGTTTTTTGCATTAGGAACCCAACAGCCTAGAAGGCTTAGGGAAGAACCTGTAAATATTACCTACAGGCAATGACACCCAAAGTTCACAAGATTACCTTTATTTCTAATTCTTCTGATGGAACAATATCCAAAATAAAATTTTTCAATGTAAGTAGCTAACAGGAGCACATGCTCTTAGAAATCTTTGTATAAAGGCACACTAGATCTCTTAATGTAGTTCCACATAACAGAGGGACATGAAGGGAGAAATTTCTTAAGCCAGTTAGAAATGCACTTAGCTTCTAATTTCTTCCCCAAAGCACTGTTGAACTCCGCAGTAGACGTGGCTTTCCATGCCCAGCATCACAGCAGTCTCGTATGAAGATATTGTTTAACTGGATACAAAGGCCTGCTGTTTCACAGAAGGAGCTGGGGTGGCTTCTGAAGCATAAGTCACGAATATAGCATTACCCTACTTGAGTCCTCTTTCTAGCTGTATAAGTGGGCTGACTGACAGGGCACTTGGGTGTGCCACCCTCTCTTGCTATAACATTCAATTAAGACACTACATTTAATTTGTAGAAAATGCTTCTTTTTTGTTTAAGAAATGGTGGGAGCAAAATTGGAATACCTATAAATACAGTATCAATAATATTAAATTAAAATTTGAAAAAGATCACTCATGATCCCTCCATCCTAACACAAATATTTTCATTTTAGCATATTGCCCTCAAATTCTTGCCAACGAGCATAGTATTTTTTTAATAATTTTTGAATTTTATTTTATTTATTTTTTTATACAGCAGGTTCTTATTAGTCATCAATTTTATACACATCAGCGTATACATGTCAATCCCAATCACCCAATTCATCCCACCACAAACCCCACACCCTGCGGCATTACCCCTTTGGTGTCCATACGTTTGTTCTCTATATCTGTGTCTCAACTTCTGCCCTGTAAACTGGTTCATGTGTACCATTTTTCTAGGTTCCACATACATGTGTTAATGTACGATATTTGTTTTTATCTTTCTGACTTACTTCACTCTGTATGACAGTCTCTAGATCCATCCACGTCTCAACAAAAGAATCAATTTTGTTCCTTTTTATGGCTGAGTAATATTCCATTGTATATATGTACCACAACTTCTTTATCTGTTCATCTGTCGTTGGGCATTTAGGTTGCTTCCATGACCTGGCTATTGTAAATAGTGCTGCAATGAACATTGGGGTGCATGTGTCTTTTGGAATTATGGTTTTCTCTGGGTATATGCCCAGTAGTGGGATTGCTGGGTCATATGGTAATTCTATTTTTAGTTTTTTAAGGAACCTCCATACTGTTCTCCATAGTGGCTGTATCAATTTACATTCCCACCAACAGTGCAAGAGGGTTCCCTTTTCTCCACACCCTCTCCAGCATTTGTTGTTTGTAGATTTGTAGAATGATGCCCATTCTAATTGGTGTGAGATGATACGTCATTGTAGTTTTGATTTGCATTTCTCTAATGATTAGTGATGTTGAGCAGCTTTTCATGTGCTTCTTGGCCATCTGTATGTCTTCATTGGAGAAATGGCTATTTAGGTCTTCTGCCTATTTTTGGATTGGGTTGTTTGTTTCTTTAGTATTGAGCTGCATGAGCTGTTTATATATTTTGGAGATTAATCCTTTGTCCTGTTGATTCGTTTGCAAATATTTTCTCCCATTCTGAGGGTTGTCTTTTCGTCTTGTTTATGGTTTCCTTTGCTGTGCAAAAGCTTTGAAGTTTCATTAGGTCCCATTTGTTTATTTTTGTTTTTATTTCCATTACTCTAGGAGGTGGATCATAAAAGATCGTGCTGTGATTTGTGTCAAAGAGTGTTCTTCCTATGCTTTCCTCTAAGAGTTTTATAGTGTCTGGTCTTACATTAAGGTCTCAAATCCATTTTGAGTTTATTTTTGTGTTTGGTGTTAAGGAGTGTTCTAATTTCATTCTTTTACATGTAGCTGTCCAGTTTTCCCATCACCACTTATTGAAGAGGCTGTCTTTCTCCATTGTATATTCTTGCCTCCTTATCAAAGATAAGGTGATCATATGTGCATGGGTTTATCTCTGGGCTTTCTATCTTGTTCCATTGATCTATGTTTCTGTTTTTGTGCCAGTACCATATTGTCTTGATTACTGTAGCTTTGTAGTATAGCCTGAAGTCAGGGAGTCTGATTCCTCCAGCTCCGTTTTTTTCCCTGAAGACTGCTTTGGCTATTCGGGGTTTTTTGTGTCTCCATACAAATTTTAAGGTTTTTTTGTTCTACTTCTGTAAAAAATGCCATTGGTAATTTGATAGGGATTGCATTGAATCTGTAGCTTGCTTTGGGTAGTATAGTCATTTTCACAATATTGATTCTTCCAATCCAAGAACATGGTATATCTATCCATCTGTTGGTATCATCTTTAATTTCTTTCATCAGTGTCTTATTGTTTTCTGCATACAGGTCTTTTGTCTCCCTATGTAGGTTTATTCCTAGGTATTTTATTCTTTTTGTTGCAATGGTAAATGGGAGTGTTTCCTTAATTTCTCTTTCAGATGTTTCATCATTAGTGTATAGGAATGCAAGAGATTTCTGTGCATTTATTGTGTATCCTGCAACTTCACCAAATTCACTGATTAGCTCCAGTATTCTGGTAGCATTTTTTTGATTCTCTATGTATAGTATCATGTCATCTGCAAACAGTGACAGTTTTACTTCTTCTTTTCCAATTTGTATTCCTTTTATTTCTTTTTCTTCTCTGATTGCCGTGGCTAGGACTTACAAAACTATGTTGAATAGCAGTGGTGAGAGTAGACATCCTTGTCTTGTTCCTTATCTTAGAGGAAATACTTTCAGTTTTTCACCATTGAGAATGATGTTTGCTGTGGGGTTGTCGTATATGGCCTTTATTAGGTTGAGGTAGGTTCCCTCTATGCCCACTTTCTGGAGAGTTTTTATCATAATTGGGTGTTGAATTTTGTCAGAACTTTTTTCTGCATCTATTAAGATGATCATATGTTTTTTATTCTTCAGTTTGTTAATATGGTGTATCACATTGTTTGATTTGCTTATATTGAAGAATCCTTGCATCCCTGGGATAAATTGTCTGTTCATATTTTCTGTTTCTTCCTGGTTCAGTCTTGGAAGGTTATACCTTTCTAAGAATTTGTCCATTTCTTCCAGGTTGTCCATTTATTGGCATACAGTTGATTGTAGTAGTCTCATAGGATGTTTTGTATTTCTGTGGTTTCTGTTGTAACTACTCCTTTTTTATTTCTAAATTTAGGGATTTGAGTCCTCTTCCTCCTTTTCTTGATGAGTCTGTCTAATGGTTTATCAAATTTGTTTATCTTCTCAAAGAATCAGCTTTTAGTTTTATTGACCTTTGTAGATGCTTGATATGATTTCAATTTTCTTAAATTTACTGAGGCTTGATTTGTGACCCGAGATGTGATCTATCCTGGGGAATGTTCCATGCACCTTTGAGAAGAAAGTGTAATCTGCTGTTTTGGGGTGGAATTTCCTATAAATATCAATGAAATCTATCTGGTCTATTGTGGCATTTAAAGCCTCTGTCTCCGTATTTATTTTCATTTTGGATGATCTGTCCATTGGTGTAACTGAGGTGTTAAAGCCCCCCAATATTATTTTGTTACTGTCGATTTCCTCTTTTATAGCTGTTAGCAGTTGCCTTATGTATTGAGTTGCTCCTATATTGGGTGCATATATATTTAGAATTGTTATATCTTCTTGGATTGATCCCTTGATCATTATGTACTCGCCTTCCTTGTCTGTTGTAACATTCTTTATTTTAATGTCTATTTTATCTGATATGAGTATTGCTACTCCAGCTTTCTTTTGATTTCCATTTGCATGGGATATCTTTTTCCATCCCCTCACTTTCAGTCTGTATGTGTCTCTAGGTCTGAAGTGGGTCTCTTGTAGACAGCAATATATATGAGTTTTGTTTTTGTATCCATTCAGCAAGCCTGTGTCATTTGGTTGGGGTATTTAATCCATTCACGTTTAAGGTAATTATTGATATGTATGTTCCTATGACCATTTTCTTAATTGTTTTGGGTTTGTTTTTGTAGGTCCTTTTCTTCTCTTGTGTTTCCCACTTAGAGAAGTTCCTTTAGCATTTGTTGTAGAGCTGGTTTGGTGGTGCTGAATTCTCTTAGCTTTTGTTTGTCTGTAAAGCTTTTGATTTCTCCATCAACTCTGAATGAGATCCTTGCTGCGTAGAGTAATCTTAGTTGTAGGTTCTTCTCTTTCATCACTTTAAGTATATCATGCCACTCCCTTCTGGCTTGTAGAGCTTCTGCTGAGAAATCAGCTGTTAACCTTATGGGAGTTCCCTTGTATGTTATTTGTCATTTTTCTCTTGCTGCTTTCAATAATTTCTCTTTGTCTTTAATTTTTGCCAATTTGATTACTATGTGTCTTGTCATGTTTCTCCTAGGGTTTATCCTGTACGGGACTCTCTGCGCTTCCTTGACTTGGGTGGCTATTTTCTTTCCCATGTTAGGGAAGTTTTTAACTATAATCTCTTCAAATATTTTCTCTGGTCCTTTCTCTCTCTCTTCTCCCTCTGAGACCCCTATACTGCGAATGTTGTTGCGTTTAATGTTGTCCCAGAGGTCTCTTAGGCTGTCTTCATTTCTTTTCATTGTTTTTTCTTCTTTCTGTTCCACAGCAGTGAATTCCACCATTCTGTCTTCCAGGTCACTTATCCGTTCTTCTGCCTCAGCTATTCTGCTATTGATTCCTTCTCATGTAGTTTTCATTGCAGTTATTGTGTTGTTCATCTCTGTTTGTTTGTTCTTTAATTCTTCTAGGTCTTTCTTAAGCATTTCTTGCATCTTCTCCATCTTTGCCTCCAGTCTTTTTCCAAGGTCCTAGATCATCTTCACTATCATTATTCTGAATCCTATTTCTGGAAGGTTGCCTATCTCCACTTCATTAGTTGTTTTTCTGGGGTTTTATCTTGTTCCTTCATCTGGTACATAGCCCTCTGCCTTTTCATCTTGTCTATCTTTCTGTGAATATGGTTTTTATTCCAGGGGCTGCGGGATTGTAGTTCTTCTTGCCTCTGCTGTCTGCCCTCTGGTTGACAACTCACTTCTGCGTGCCAAAGTTCCAACCCACAGTGGCCAGCAGTTTCTTCAGCTTGGGAATCCCCACTGGATCATCAGCAGAACCATCAAACTTGACAGTCCAGTGGTTAAGACTCCACGCTTCCACTAAAGGGGGTGCAGGTTCGATACCTGGTGTGGGAACTAAGATCCCACATGTTTTTCGTTGGAGGGTCTCCTGCAGAGGTGGGGGGTGGCCTTGGCTCACCGTGGGGACAAGGACACTGGCAGCAGGAGTCTGGGAAGTACTCCTTGGCGTGAGCCCTCCCAGAGTCTGCCATTAGCCCCACCAAAGAGATAGCATAGTATTTTATTCAATAGTTTTAACATTGTGTGTATTACAAGTTTCATTTTGCATGGCATATGTATTTTAACCATTTTTATTTGTATTTGCAATTAGTTTGAGTCAAAATATATTCTTTTAGAGAATATATTTACTTAAAAAATAGAGGTAGGAGTGTAGAGCTTTATGAAATTAAAGAGAATAATCAATTATCAACTTTTGGGGTGTTAATATCCACATTACAACACATTTTTAATCTGGTTTTTATTTCAATAAAACTTAGACTGCTTGTGATCTAGGTAAAATTCTTTGGGTTCTATCATACCTTCTTTGTCTGTTCTAATCCAATGCCCTGTCTGAACTTCTGTGGCAGCTACAATTCAAGCAGTGGTTAATTGTATACGTATGCATAGTTATCTATTATCTTGAGCTTCCGTTTAACTTTCCTCATTTTGGCCCTTGACTCCCCAGCCAAAATCTAAGCCCTTTAATAATAGTCTCTATGTGATGTATTGATGTATACCTGAAACAGTACTTTGAGTATACAGTGCTTATGTGTTAACTTCACTGAGGCAGATTGCTTTCCTAATGTATAGCTAAGCTGTACTAAAGAAACAAAGGATTTGACTATTGGAACTAGAGAAGGAAGGTGAAGTCTTTTGGGTACATGAGATATGTCTAGGAAGAGTAGACATAGATGCATGCCTTGGGCTATCAATGAGTGGCATGAGAGCAGAGATAAGAGGTGGGCTAGGAAGAATAAAAGGCAATATGAAGTCCAAGCAAAATTCACTTTGTGTATTTTCAAATATATATATAGGTATGTATATAAAACAGTGAACAGATGGACCACGTATAGTCCTTACTTGCAAGGAACCCATAATCTAGAATCAGTTACATGAAACCGTTTCACCACAATTACAGTTACTGCTACTAAGTGTTACAAGGATGCATAATGGAAGGCTCTAGGTTAATTTGGTGGAGGGATCCAGAAAATGCTTTCCTGAGAATCATATAAGCTAGTATCAAAAGAAGAAATAAGTTGGCCAGACTCAGATGTCTGTGTCTGTGTGCATGTTGGGATGGGTGGGAGTGTTGAGGTGTACACAGAAATGCAGGAAATTTGCAAAGCAAGGTGAATGGCACCTTGGAAGAGGATTAGCTTGGTTGTAGAATTTGAAAGAAGTCCACAGTGACTAGAATTTAAAGAGTTAGAAATAAATGGTTCAAGGTGAAACTGGCGAAGTAGGTAGGAGCCAAATGTTTGTTATGTACATATCTTAATGATACAGCAAATCATGTAATACATAGAACAAATATTTTCATTAGAGCAGCTATATTTTTTTCACAACTTTGCCCCTTGAAGAGTGTCAGTAGTGTTCAAAATCTACTTATTTGGAGCCTTGCCAGCTAAATTAGATATTACTGTATTGTATGGTTTGTACAACAACTACTCGTACAGCATGTAGTTGGAAATAATGTGATAATGCTGCTTTTAAAACTAGAGTCATTTTGCAAAACTTTGTTAAGCTTTTACTTTGCTTTATGGGCCTAGGCATATCCAAATGCCATGTTCCCATTTAAAAACAAAAAGTCTAAAAATTAGACTCCTAATCTTCTCTGGAAGTATGTACAGCATTTAAGAACCCTTTTGTGTTTCCTTTCCCAGCCTTAAAAAAGAGGAAACAGGAAACCTTCAGAAGACGCGAGTATCTTTGTTTTCACTTTCAGATTATTCTGAACAAATGTTGGGTTCATAAAGTTGCTTTTCCTTATTGTTTTCCAAGTATATTACTGTCTTATTAAAACTGCCACTTTTATTTCTGAAGAGAAATTACACATCAGGGGAGATCTATGAAAATGAGAGGAGAAAATTATGTGTTAGCGAATTTCATATAGCTTGTCTCTACTGACCAATAGTCATAAAAATATGATTACAATTTTATTTCCCTTTGTTTTCTGAGTACCACCATGAAATTTAACTCCAATTCAAGGATTTGAGTTTTATTACTCCTTGCTGCTTACCTTGATTCTTTGAAATTACTCTTGTTTCCTTGAAGTCTACTGATTTATAAAAAATTAATATACTGTAGTGTGACCAAATATTATCGGCTAGGTGGGAAAGTAAAACTATCCTGAATTCAATCAAAATTGAGGATGCTACACTTTTAAGTATGAATTATCAGATTTTCCATCTTATTCTCCACCTGTGGAACCTTGTTCGACATATCCATTGTGTACAATACCTTATACCCAAATGGCCACACCAATTAGAGCTAGAACCTATCAATTGGTAGTAGTGTTACTAGATGAGGCCAGCTTCTTGTCAAAAATACTGAGTCTTGAAACTGATATAATGTTATAGATCAATTATATTTAATTTTTAAAAAATTTTTTTTAAAAATTACTGAATCCTTCAACAATTCAAAGAAAAGTAAACCAAATTTTACATACCGTTTTATTGCTTGAAAATTACTTCAGCAGAGACATGTATGTTGCTGGTAACATTTTCAGTGGAGGTAACAACAATTTTAACCCACATAAAATTAACTGGAGGAAAAAGAAAGTAAATCAAAAGAAAAACCTCATTCCACTTTTATTGGGGTAAAGGAAGTATGCAACTAAATTATTATCCTTTATTCAGTGAGAAGCTCTGGCTTTATAAACCTAATTTATGTATTCAGTAGATTACTGTAGTTGATTTGCATGCTTTTTAAAAAGTTGAAACTCTAATTGGACACTTTTTGTAATTCCAAAATGAATTGGTCTTTGACAAGTGGGTCATTACTGCTTTATCCTTACCTCTGATTTAGGATACTTGAAGTTGAAAATAGTTTCTCGCCTTTCATTTGATTTCAATTTTCAGGTACACTTTCCTTGTTTTTAACCTCTTCTATCTGTATAAGCCTGCAACCTTTGACTGTCCAAAGAAAATCCATGTAGTGTTTCTACATCCCAGCATGCTTGGCATCAGATCCCAACACTTTCCAAAGAAAAGTAAGGGTCATCAGAAATTATATTTATCTTTGACCTTTCCCAATCAAATGGGTTGTTTCATGTCCTTTATATTGCATGTAAAGTTTTAGAAGCATATCAAAGTAAGGACAGGATTAAATAGAATGAATACAATCATGCAGAGTTACTGGATATGTTATAAATAACATATCACCATGAATTTGTAAAGGAATGAAATGCTTTTAGGGCATTTTCTTAAAATAATGTACTTCATTTATGCCCTTCCATGTGCAGCTTGTTAATGAAAATCATGAAGTAGAGGCAAAATGTGGGCTTATTCCTGGTGAACTTAAACAATCGGAGCTATTTTGTACCCAATACTAAGAGGGGTTTGGGAATCATCTGTTAGGAAGACATTGTCACTCTATTTGATGTGCCTTTGTTTGTTGATAATGTACTTATATACAATTTTTTTAAATTAATTAATTTATTTAATTTCGGTTGTGTTGGGTCTTCGTTGCTGTATGCAGGCTTCCTCTAGTTGTGGCGAGCAGGGGCTATTCTTCGTTGCAGTGTGTGGGCTTCTCATTGTGGTGGCTCCTCTTGTTGCAGAGCACAGGCTCTAGGCACTTGGGCTTCAGTAGCTGTGGCACGCAGGGTCAGTAGTTGTGGCTCGTGGTCTCTAGAGCTCAGGTTCAGTAGTTGTGACGCCCGGCCTTAGTTGCTCCGTGGCATGTGGGATCTTGCCGGACCAGGGCTCAAGCCCATGTCACCTGCATTGGCAGGCGGATTCTTAACCACTGCGCCACCAGGGAAGCCCCTATATACAATTTTGTCACAAGAAAAGTCATTAGTTTTATATTCTAGTAGAAAAACAAAGGATTTGGAGAATAAAGTCAACATACAGTGAAGTAAGCGCTATCTGATTTCCTATCCATTATGCCCACTAAGAATAAAGTCTGTCCTTGGATTTCAAAATCAAATATTTCAATTAAAAAAATACTTTCAACTAGAAGACATCTGAAATCTATGGGTTATGGGATTGTATGAGCCCATTTGTGTGGGTACCTCTCTTAAAAATTAGTGTGTCTTTTTATACCTATCTCTGCTGCCCACTCTATTTTTTTTCTTGTTTTTGTTGTTAGATCACCTCTTTGTTATTCATTGGGAATGCAGTGTAGGTTCTCTTTTTAGCTGAGTCTCATCAAGAATCTTCAGAAACTATTGTTCATTTAAATCATACCATATGGATCATGTTAATTGTTCTGTGAGTGCCAGTTAAAGGTACGAGGGCAAATTGTATGTCTGTATGCATGTGGGTGTATATGTATTCTTGCGTTTTTATGTACTCTTCTCAAAATCATTCAAAAGGCTTCCATTTCCTCCAGCTGTATTATTTAAGACTTTTCTCTCTACTTTCCCTACTAATAATAACTATGTTTATCTACTTTGTGGCACGGGGCAGTTATTATAAAAACAATAATGAACTGATTGTACGGATGTTCAAATCAGTGATAATCATTAAAGACATAAAATTATAATTGGAATATTTGATGTTTCCTTTGGAAAGTACAAAGGGAGGCTTAGCTACATGTGATCTATCCTCTGGCACAAGTATTTGCTTTCCTGTGAATGTTGTTAGCCTGTGGAGATGAGATAATGGTGCCACAGAAGCCATCAGAATTTCAAACAAGATTTCCTTTGCTACTTCATTCTACAGATATTTCATAGGAGGTTCTATGACAGATATTGTGCAAACGCTGAGAATACAACAATAAACACTACACATAATACCTGACCTCATGAAATTTCAGAGTTCAGAGAGAAAATATTAATTGAATATGCAATTTACAGGGTCAGTGCTTGTTTCAAAAGAGCATGTATCAGGTGTCAGGAAAGCATATATTCAGGTGTCCTAATTTAACTTGGGGACATCAGGGAAGACCTCCTGAGGAAATAATGTTCCTGCCAAGAAGACTTCACTAATGAGTCATGTTTGGCTAAGGAAAGGTGAGGATGGGATGGGATGGGAGTGAGGAAAATCTTGCAAGTAGAGGAGAGAACAAGTGCAAAAGTCCAGAGGTAAAAGGAGGGCTTTAGAAGAATTGAAAGAATTCTCATGAGATGGAAAGAGGAGAGCAAGACAGTGACAGCCATGAGATGGGGCAGGGGAGGTGGGAAGAGACCAGATCATGGAAGTCATCATAAGCCTCATCAGGTGGTCGAGATTTTATCCTGAAGGCAATGGGAGGGTTATAATAGACAAGCGGCCTGATAGGGTGTTGGCTGACCTGTGGAGAATGGGTGGGATTGCTGTGGAGAGGATGCAGAGATGTCTGTTATTATATTGTAGTAGTAATTGGGCAAGAGGTGATTTGCAGCTTAGATTTGGGCGGTGTCTGAGGATATAGATCATTTCTGATGATGGGAACACTCTAGCATGAAAAACAGCACAAGGAGCCACATAATTATAAAGTTGTCAGGAGAGGTATAATAGTGTAAATTGGTATGAGTGTTGCTCTACAACCAAGTCCATAGAGCAAAGGGTATGTGTTTTTGAAAGTATTTAATTTGCTTATCAAATTATGTACATAAACATGTTGATTACATAAATCACATATAAGCCAAAATACATATTCATCAAGAATCATGCTGCCATAAGACAAGTAATATTAAATTTTTGTATATTTTTCCAAATATATTGATATATGTATACAAGCACACAAAAGAGAACGTAAAATGTACACATTTCTTGAAAACAAAGATAGGCTTGGAATTTATGCTATTTTATCCTTTTAAAAAAATTATCAATATACCAAAAGTATGTTCCCATAGGATAAAATACTATAACATTTTAATAATTTCATAATACAGAGAGATAGATATCAATGTTTTTATTAAACTATATATTTCGCTCCACTTTGGTATTTACATTTTCAGTTAAATACTAATGTATGGAATATTTTCAGTCATAAAAAACTTCAAAGGATAAATTGATAAGGTCTAAATGATAGTTCTTTTCTCTTTCTCTAAAAGTTTGTGACTAATATGGTGGATTTATTGTGGTAAGTATAGTGTATAAATAAAACTAGCCTAAGAAAACATTTATTAATTATTCTAAATCTGAGAAAAATGTATCTTTTATCTTCCCTAGTAAAATGCTCCAGTCTTTTCTTGGGGGCAGTACTACCTACCATTCACCATTTCTTTCACCATTTCTTTCACCTCTGAGTCCTCACGTGAGCTATTACCAAAATGTCTTAGTTCAAAATTCCACATTAGTTAATTTTCATAGAATAGAAAAGCTTCTGGCAATATACATGATTGAGTGCTGAGATGGCAGTCTAGATTCTTCCTAAGTGCTTCATAGATCAAGAAAACAGTCATCTATTTGCAAGCATTATTCAAGGTCAATTTAAACTATGTTTTTATCAGATAATTTTTTTATTCAAAGAATCAAGGCTTCCACTTAGTTTAGAGCTATGAATAGGGACCACTGTTGTGGCTTGTATTTGTTCCTGAAGTTATCATGCCTTCTTTAGAATAGTTTAATAAAAAGCAAATATTTGAGCACATAATTTTTTTCAAATGTCATACGCCTCAATCTGTCAAGTTTTAAATGAAACTGAAGGACACTCAAAGTCACTTTTGTCAAAGCCTTTTCCTATCATAACATATTTGATGATGCAAGATGTATTCCCTTGTGATGTCCAAGTGGTTGATAAACCAATTTGTGTGGAATATACAAGAACTATTCAGACTTTGTGGTTTCCTTAAATGAGATGAATAAGAATTTCTCTTTTCTGAATAGGACATAAAGTATGCTAGGCCTATTTTAGATGCTTCAGTGTGCCGAAGATTGTATTAAGTTTGGTGTTCATAAATTACTAATCTGGAATAAGAAGAGATTGAATGTATTTTGAAAACTTAAACCTGTTTCACCTGAACATGTTTAACTAGTTAATAAGAAACATCAAAAAGACAAAACCCTGAGATCAATGTTCATTTCTTTGTAAAGCTATTATTTGCTGTTTAAATTGGTTGTTCGGGTCTGTCTATAACATAAGTTTTAATAACCTAGCTCAAATGCAGATTTCTAATTTTCAATTAACATAGGAATAATTTTGTTTGCTAAAATAAAATAAATGAATGAATGACAAGTCTGAAACATGAAATGTTCTAGGTAGAACTTTTTAAAATTCCAAATTTCAAAAAAATCATGTGGCAACTGTATAGCTCAAGCTTTAAGTATTAACTTTTAACCTTTGACCTTACAGATTTTAACCAATGAAATGTCTCTTTAAACTTTAAAGGAAACAATGATAACGAGCGCCTGGCGATTGCTAGACAGCGAATTCCATATCGACTTGGTCGAGTAGTTGATGAATGGCTACTCGACAAAGGTAAAAAACATTGATTAAAACTTCAAATAAAAAAATAATTTGAACATAACCAAGTAGTACTTCATTGTAACACTAATAAACATAAAAAATAAATTTTCCGTAAAACTAAATTAAAAACAAATTTAAAACAGTAAAATGTAGATAGTAATATTTGCATTCCTTGTATAATAATTTCTATACATTTTTAGACGTACCAGCTGTTTAATAATCTTACCCTGTTAACTTAAGGTTAAAGGGACTGTTAAATATAATCCACTAACTCAATCTATGAAGGTACTCACAGCAAGCATTAACCCAAAATGATAAATCATTTATAGATTATATTACATGTTCCAGCCTCTAAATTATTAACTAAAATATATGTAGTTCTGATATCTTCATTATGGTCCTGAAAAAAACAACAACAAAAAAACTCTTGGTTTAAACTCTAGGCATCTTAAATAGTGGGCAATATGGATTGCCAGTCAAAATGAAGTCCCTTTAACGTTTGCAAACTTCTAAGAGCATTTGGGAACAAGCCCTAATTAAAACTGAACTTAAAGTTGTGTGCATGCTTTTTATGAACAGAGAGCAATCTGCTAAAACTGGATACTCAATTTGATGATATTGGTACTGTTGTGCTGAGGATTGCTGTTTGATGGAAATGTGCCATAATTTCTCCATCGGTTTGTGTGTCATTGCTGAAGCTGCTTTTTACATCTGAAGCTATATTTTTTTTCATTTTGTTTTGTTTTAATAGACTTGCTGAAAGCCAATCAGAAAAATCTTTTTGGATTTTTTTTGTCTCTGACACGCTCAGTGTAAACTATGTGTTTCTTTTCAGTGTATTTGCCGGAAAACAGAATAATTCAAATAACAATGGACTATTGCCTTCAAAAAAATACACATTTCTAAAGAAGAGCATATAGATACCTGTGGCCATTATGTGAATTATGAAATTTTTACCATAAATTTAAAATCAGATTTCAGCTGCTATAGATGAGTTTCTACCAGTGGTAATTTTAGAATGACAAATACTTGAAATATTAACTATCTCATTTTTAATTAAACAATTTAGACTTAAGAGACCAACAGTATAAGGTCTTGAGGTAAAAGGGGAAAGGAATCCACTAAAAATTAATTTATAATACATATCTTTGATTGGTCTTTTAGCAAAAGCACTACATTTATAATAAGTTGAGAATTTACAAGTATTTGCCAATGATTATGCATTTCATGGACACCTCATTTATAAGCAATGAATTATGAGTCAAATGCCTCTCTTATAGTTTATTGCTCTCATTATCCACCCCATGAAAGATCTGTTTTATCATCCTTTGTAGACTGTAGAGTTCACAATCAACATTTTTGCATGTATGTAATATTATTTTTACAGGGCGTCAGCTCACAATCTTCAATAGCCAAGCAACCATAATAATTGGCGGGAAAGAGCAGGGCCAGCCCTTCCAGGGTCAGCTCTCTGGGCTTTACTACAATGGCTTGAAAGTTCTGAATATGGCAGCCGAAAATGATGCCAACATCGCCATAGTGGGAAATGTGAGACTGGTTGGTGAAGTGCCTTCCTCTATGACAACTGAGTCGACAGCCACTGCCATGCAGTCAGAGATGTCCACGTCAATTATGGAGACCACCACGACCCTGGCTACTAGCACAGCCAGAAGAGGAAAGCCCCCTACAAAAGAACCCATTAGCCAGGTGAGTACACAGATTTCATTTCTTCATTCTGGATCTGTGATTATGAAAGTGGACTTTTCTGCATATGTGTCTTTTCTAGAATGGGATTATTTCTGATCTCAAGCATTATGGCTTTTTTAAGACTTGCTTAATATAATGAATTCAGTTTGAGGATGAAATGTGTATATGCTGTTGGTTTGTGGTTTGTGAACCTTTATTGATATATACTGCTTTGTGATGGTCTGTGTGTGGTTAGTTGATGGTCTTGATTCAATAACCTTGGTCTAGCCCAAGCTGAGGGGATTGTCTACTAATTACACAGGTCTTTCACTTTTTAAGTTAAATGAACGAGTCAAATAGTGAAGTATCTGAAAGGCCTTGTTCCAGCTCAGCACTTCATCAAAATAAAATAAAAGCAAATTTGAACATCTTAAAAAAGAAATTGCCTACAGCACTTCTATTGTATTTTGAAGTCTGAAGATTTTGAATTGGTAGGCATGTGGCTCTCACCATGAACGATAAGTCTACTATTTTACTGTTTATGGGAAAAACACACTGTTAGTTTATCTGAGGACAAAGACCCAAAATACGGTACTTAAAAACTGTCTTGGGGGCTTCCCTGGTGGCGCCTGCCGACGCCGGGGACACGGGTTCGTGCCCCGGTCCGGGAAGATCCCACATGCTGCGGAGCGGCTGGGCCCGTGAGCCATGGCCGCTGAGCCTGCGCATCTGGAGCCTGTACATCCGGAGCCTGTGTTCCGCAACGGGAGAGGCCACAACAGTGAGAGGCCCGCCTACTGCAAAAAAAACAAAAAAAAACAAAAAAAACTGTCTTGGGCCAACATATTTCATACGTTATATAGCTAACTGCCCTCACCCATATTTCACTTCAATGAGCTTATTTTTCAATCTTATGTCTAAAATTTTTGAAAAACAATTTTTAAATGTCACACTTGTACAAGTAGGAAGTATATTTATTCCATCAAGATATACTTACTGATTGCCTACTATGTGTCAGGCACTGGCTTAAGTATTGGCATTACATCAATGAAGAAGAGAAAAAAAAAACACCTGCCTCAGAGCTTACATTTCATAAAGGCTTTTAGAATGCTGTTGAAATTCTATTAAATTCTATTAGATCTCTGTTGACATTTATAGCCTTTGTACATATTCTGTTGTTAATGCTTTCAGAATTGTGTGTTCTTCTTGGCCCAAACTTGATTGTTTGCTTTTGTTTTGTTTTTGGTAGTTAGTGAATGTCTCTAGTAGGTGCCATATAAAGCTTTCCAAAGATGAGATTCTTACTTTTCTAGAAAACCACGTACTAAAGAAGCAAGAATGACACCAATTATTTTTTAAATTGCTTTTATTTCAAATGTTTGAAATAGATCATGTGTCACATTTAGAAAGAGAGTAAAAGAAGATGAATTCTGTTCAGATCAGCACCCTATCTACTAATTAACATATGTTTACCAGAGAAAGAAGAAAATAGATTCTGATTTTTACTTTGAGTAGGAAGGAGTGGGAGGAACAGAATAGAGAAAGAGAAAATGTCCTAGAAGAAGAGAGATGACCAAAAAGTTGTAAAGTCTGTAAATTTATAAATGTAGTGTTTCATATTATACACCTATATGCATCACTTTCCTCTTTCTTCTCTCTCCTTTTTTAAAATTTGCATTTGGCCACAAAGTAAAATGGGCTGTCTCACAGGGTGTTCATCAGTATGTATTTACCGATCACACTACATGTGCCATACACTGTTCTAGGCACTGGGGATACATTAGGAACACCAAACAAAAAGCCCCTCCCTTATGAAATAGACATTTTAGTAAGAATGTGTGCTTAGAGTAAAATCATTTTGTTGATTTTCTGTGTCTTGTTTGGGTTTATAAGATTGTTAATAATTGCACTTAGCCTCTTGGATAAAGATTGTGTCTTTAGACAGATTTATGCATGCCCAACAGCTCCGTTTGATATTCTTTTCTAATACTTCACTAATGATTTGTTATTGTGTTTACTGGTTTACGGTTTATTTAACGATAAGCAGGTTATTAAGGCAAATCTGATATAGGAAAATGAAACACAGAGCTATGATAGACTATTTCCTTTATGTAAAATAATTCATAAGAGGACATTCTAGGACATTAGGAAATAGAAATGTTCTTGTGAATAAAATTTGAAATGATCAGATTTTTTTCTTAGTAGTCTTGTTTCATCGTTAATGAAATCACAGCTGCTTAAGTTACTAGGTAAACCAGATGTATCCCAAAATAAGGAAAGAATTATCAGCCTTACTTTTATGTTTTTTATCAATTAGTACTCGCTGTGTATTAAGAAATAGTTTTTTAGGTAAACATTTGTAAAATAGCTATTTCGTTTGCAAGTTAAACACCTAGAAATGAAGAAATTAAAAATTTATGCATTTTATAATATTAACTAATGTGAAAGGAAAACAGTTAACTGCCCATTAATTGCCAATGAAAAGAGTCTCTTTTATTGTAAGCTATAACATGTTTAAAGATAGCAGAGGTTTATGGAAGTAAATGATCTAATCAATTTATAATTACTTGGTTCATTTGAGGAAGTATTGACTTAAATAAAAGATTACTAGGTTCATTAAAAAATACATATTTTAAATCTTTAGATTTTTAACAGACCAATAACAGCAATTAAATAATTTGGATTAATATACTACAAATATTCAACAACAGTGTTTTAAAGTTGTACTCAAAGTTTTTAAAATTCTCTCTTGGGGCTTCCCTGGTGGCGTAGTGGTTGAGAGTCCGCCTGCCGATGCAGGGGACACGGGTTCGTGCCCTGGTCCGGGAAGATCCCACATGCGGCAGAGTGGCTAGGCCCGTGAGCCATGGCCGCTGAGCCTGCGCGTCCGGAGCCTGTGCTCAGCAACGGGAGAGGCCATAACAGTGAGAGGCCTGCGTACAGCGGAAAAAAAAAAATTCTCTCTTAAAAGGATATGTTTGTGATTACAGGTAATAAGATGTGAATGTATGGGGGAAAAACTACTAGGGAAGAAAGCAAATTATTTACTTTTGAGTAACAGAATAATTTGTTGTAAATTTACTTCACAGTTGATTTTTATCTTGCCCTCCAGCTACAAAGAGATTACTGATATATGTAGAATTTAAATGTTTGTTAGAATTGTCAAAGTCTTGATATTTAAATATGCAAGTGATTTGTGATGCTAATTCTAAGACTGTAACCTTTGACCTGCCTACTTTCATCAACCGCCTTACCAAATTGTGTACCAGGGAGGGTCATTTTATTTTTCAAAAGCCACACTGGACTGTTTTCTCAATCAAGGTATATTTTCCTCAGCAATAGCTACAATGGCAATGTACTTTAGGGTGATTGCATGTTTTCGAACTATGGAAACAGATTTTTGGCCAAGCAGAATTAAATTGGATTCATTTCAGACAGATGAGATGAGGTTTATTCAGCCATCCTGCAGGGCAAGTAGTAGGGGAGAATTTTCAGTTTTCACAGAGTCAGAGAATATAAAAGAGTATTCACAAAATGTCATCCCATAAGATCCTGTTTACATTCCTACTTAGAAGTAAATATGCTTTAAAAAGAAAAAAAAAAGGTTTTCTTCTCTGAATGATGATCAATTTTAAGACTGATGTTTACTTTAGGAAGATAGGATCTATGTCATGAAATAATGAGTACATTTACCAACCTTTCTGATTAAATGACTTTAAAAAATGTGAATGTAAAAATATTAATAATACTTTTTATATGGATTATATAAAGTTGATAAAAATTTGTTTTACTTGTGATATCTACTATCTAAATGTTTCCATAAGACCCACTCATCCTAAAAAAGAGAAACTTTCTATAAGGCTAATCTCAGAAAGTGAATATTTGCAAATAATTAACAGTATTAAGTTCTTCAGGATGCTGAGAGCTTCTTGGGATTTTTGATGGCTGAGTGTTCCCTCCTCTTCTGAATAATCTGCCAATGTCTTACAATGTATTTGTAGATTTACTTAAATGAGTAAAAGTACGCCAACATGCAAAGGGCAATATTCATTCCCTTTGGTTGCCAGTTTGTAAAGAAAGGAAATTATTTCTTTTCGGATCAAGATTGTGAAATTTCTTTTGGTCTGTGCTTTGTATCACATTTTGTGATATTGTGGTTCTTTCCTTCAAGAATATTTTACAAGTTATTTACATACCGTAGACAATATGGATCCATAGTAATGCCTTTTGCCTAGAGGAGGTATGGTAAAATAGAAAGATCACAGCGAATCAGGAGACCCGTTTCCAATTTCAACACAACCACCTACCTTTTTTGTGTACCTTGGACAGGTGGGTTAACCTCGCTGCACTTTGGCCTTGCGCTCTCTCTAAAATAAGTGGGTTTAGGAATCTCTTGAATTGTACTCAGCTCTAAAATTTCACTGACTCTAGTGATGATACTCTGAATTAGGTCTTCTGGTGCTTATTTAATAAAGCATAGATTTCACCCTTGCCTTTTACACAGTGTGGCCTGTATAGTGCACCTGGTGCACCTGGTGTACCGATGCAATTATTAATAGTATCCTTTTCTGACTCTCAAAAGCATCCCATTTTCGTCTGTAAATTATATTCCATTCTACTTTTACAGCATATATAAAACCTATCTTTGCAAGAAAATCATACTTCATAAGGATAATAAATAGAGAAGCCCTGTCCTTTCATTCAGAGCAGAAGCTGATTCTGGTATCCTTACTTGGTTTCAAGAATCCATAGCCTTTTTCATCTTCTTTTCATCTCATTTCAAAAGTCTTGAGAAGGGTGCTTCCCTGGTGGCACAGTGGTTGAGAGTCCGCCTGCTGATGCAGGGGACACGGGTTTGTGCCCCGGTCCGGGAAGATCCCACATGCCGCGGAGCGGCTGGGCCCGTGAGCCATGGCCGCTGAGCCTGCACGTCCGGAGCCTGTGCTCCGCAACAGGAGAGGCCACAACAGTGAGAGGCCCGCGTACCAAAAAAAAAAAAAAAATCTTGAGAAGGGAGACAGACTAAGGCTTTGAGAGATTTTGACTGGAGGGACTATAGTTTGCAACTCTGAGTAAGAAATTAAATTGTAGACTGGGGCAGAATCAGTAAATATAAATGAAATGTATTGGAACAATCTAGTTAGGCTTTTTTCAGAGTGGAGGTAGCAAACCTACTCAAGAAAAGGAACTATTGAGGACTTAAAACATTGGTAGGTGGTCAGGACGTGTATCTTCATTTCCTACTGAAGTCATTGGCATTTGATTCCTATGGAATGTTCCAAAAAGAATCCCAATTAGGATTCAAGCAAAAAAAGAGTGTTTGAATGTGTCACACACTGCTGTTGCTTCCTGGTGGCTTTGGAGATACTCATAAAAAATTAATACTATTTGTTTGAAAAATGTAAGCAGAGTGCACACATATTTCCATGAAAAATATCTAAAACTAACAAATAACATATTGTAACTTCAAAGAACAAAATTTTATTTTTTTATTAAAAGTATTAATTAACCTTAGCTATGGCTTCATTATTAAAAAATAACTGCATTACTTATAATTATGTGTGTTCCTGATAACTACTCTGCATTTTAAAGTACTAGTGACATGAGTAATTAGTTTTATTTTCCCTAGTCCAATCATTCTGCTCAATTCACTTAAACTAATGTACATTTCTACTGCAAATTTTAGTGCATACTGAAAAGAAAAACACTTGGGTGTAGATTTGAAAATATATACAAAGGCATATTCTTCTGAAACTAAGAAGAATGGTGCTGGCTAAGAAAAGTGCAGCTCATTGTAATTTTAAATGTAGGTAAGCACTTCAGTTTAGAAGGTGTTTTTCCCCTCGTTGTGGGTAAGCAAAAGTTCTAGGATATATACATTTTAGAGTTTATTTTAAGAATTATTGTGTTCAGTGCATATTCTTTAGGGTCTGGAGGTTTCACTGGATGAAAAGGTACTCTCTTGGTGGATGCAACCTTGGTTTTGAGACATCTTTGGACAAGGCTAGTTCTAGACAGAAATAGCCATCCATCCACCCATCCATCCATTTATTCACTTAACATATGTTTGCTGAGCACTTACTATATACCAGGCAATGTTCTAGTCACCGGAAATACAGCATTGAATAAAATTAGATTTTTCTGTACAAAGCTCACATTCTAGTTAGGGGAGATGGACAATAAACCTTAAAACAGCATACATGGGATGTCAAGTGCTATAGGAATAAAGCAGAGAGGAGAGGGGATGCTTGTGCGTTGGGGCTGCGGGGGAAACATAAGACGGGAATCTTTTCTGAATAGATATGGAAAGGTTATTAGTGATATGGCATCAATTATAAAAGAACATTGGGGATGGGGGGGGAACTCTGCATGCCCTGCCCTGTGTGGTCCTAAGGACACAAGACACTAACTAATAAGTCTTGTTAATTAAATCAGAAGAGTAATCAAATTCTAGGGATGTATGTGAATGAGGAAGAAATGAAGACTCAGAAAGTACAGCTTGGTATTATTCTTGTTATTTTACACGTGAGAAAAATTGAGGTAGAGAGAAACTAAACAACTTCCCCAAGGCTATGCAGCCGGCTTCTTTTCAGAGTACGTTGGGGTGATCTGGTCCTCTGCCCTTAAATAGGCAGAGAATCTCATCACTTCCTGCCTTCTCATATTCTAAACTAGCTGCCTTCTCATATTCTAAACTAGCTCAAACTTCTCATATTCTCATATTCTAAACTAGCTCAAATGATCTCCACCCAGGTGTCAAGCTGCTCTTTCAAAAATGCAAACCTGGACCTTAATACATCCAGGTATTTAGGACAAAGAGCAGATTCCTTGGATGATTGTCAGGGTCCATTCTTCACAGCTGGCCTCCTTCTGCTTCACTAGAAGTTTTATCTCCACTCCTCCACACTCTTTTCTCCTGATCCTGTTGAACTACTAACAGAAACCTCTGGAGGTCATGCTGTTTCACACCTCTCTGTCCTCTGCCTGGAAAGCCCTTTCCTTTTTTCACCTACCTATTTCCCTCCTTCATACTCCTGCCAATCTCTCTCAGTCTGATTCTGCCTTCTGAGAGCTGACAGTCTGAAGAAGCACCACTGGCAAGGGCTGTTAGGCGGCAGTATTGCACAGGGGTCAAGGGCAAGACTCCAGGGGCCTGAATGCCTACTTAAATCTCAGCCTTGGGCTTCCCTGGTGGCGCACTGGTTGAGAGTCCGCCTGCTGAAGCAAGGGATGCGGGTTCGTGCCCCGGTCCGGGAAGATCCCACATGCCGCGGAGTGGCTGGGCTCGTTAGCCATGGCCGCTGAGCCTGCACGTCCGGAGCCTGTGATCTGCAATGGGAGAGGCCACAACAGTGAGAGGCCTGCGTACCGCAAAAAAAATCTCAGCCTTACTTTCCCTACATACTGGCTATGTGCCCTAGGCAAGTTAGCCTCTCAATACCTCTGTTTCCCATCTATAAAATGGGGATGCTGGTTTCTTTTCATAAGCTTATTGTGAGGATTAAATGAGTCAGTATAGTATGTGAACTATATACAATTACTGCTATTTGACAATTTGTATTACCAAAAAAAAGAAAATTTCTTATGGTTCACCCTAAAATACAGAGAAGTAAAAACATGTCTGACCCATGTAACCATTATACAAATGGTAGTTACGTTTGAAAAGTTACATTCCTCAAGTACACTATAAATTAAAGCATCTTTCTTACCTTTAAAGATATTTTCTCTGCCCTTGAAAACAGCTCTGAATTGATGTTTCTAAATCAGAACTCAAATGGTGTGGTATGTACTGTGCTGAATTCTCTGTTGAATGTGTTTTCCACAAGGAGGCAGCACCATTCCCCTAGAACAAGGATGTGGGAAGGGGTGGGAGGCAGGAAATGATTCAGGGGGAGAGTTGTCACTGGCATTTAGTGGGAGAGGACCGTGGACCCTAAATATACTGCATAATGAAGAACTCTCTGCTATCCACTGTTAGTGGGTAGTGAAGAACTATCCGCTATTTTACTCACCTCCACCCACCATCACCACCATCACCACCAACACAATCTCAAATCACTGTTGACGGAGCAGCCCAGAAATTTCGTATACCTGTCTCCCAGCTGTTCTCAGACAGAAGCTCATTCATAGTATGACACTGAATAGTGCAAATATGACTTCTGTCACTATCCTCAATAACGTGTCTTGATTAAGGAGCTTAAAAGTCACGATATACTCCTTTTTCAACTTGGAAATGAAAAACTTCAAGTACTTCCAGCTGTGAGTTAGACCAAGTTGGGTTTATGATTCTTGATACAATTTCTTTTGATATCATTTTTATTACCATGGGGGAAATAGAATGACTTAAAACTCTGTATCTAATTAATATGTGGCAGTAATTTCAATGAGCATTTTCTCAGAAAGAACTGGTGAGGTTGGCTCCCTTTCTGATATTTCAAGTCTCAGTTGTAGGACAAAGGAATATCTTTTTATTATTAACAATGCTTTTTCTTCTTTCATGATATATGTTAAACAGTAAGTATTGTTCAATAAACTAGTATCAAGATTAAATTTAGATCTCTATGATTTTTTTTTATTGAAGTAGAGTTGATTTACAGTGTTGTGTTAGTTTCATGTGTACAGAAAAGTGACTACATATATGTATATATATGTATGTAGGTAGGTATATATATATATGCTTTTTCAGATTTTTTTCCATTATAGGTTATTACAAGATATTGAATATAGTTCCCCGTGCTATACAGTAGGTCCTTGTTGTTTATTTGTTTATCTGTTTTATATATAGTGTGTGTATCTGTTAATCCTCAACTTCTAATTTATGCTTCCCCCTCCGTTTCCCCTTTGGTAACCATAATTTTGTTTTCTATGTCTGTGAGTCTATTTCTGTTTTGTATATAAGTCCATTTGTATCCTTTTTTAAATAGACTCCACACATAAGTGATATCATATGATATTTGTCTTTCTCTGTCTGACTTACATCACTTAGTATGATAATCCCTAGGTCCACCCATGTTGTTGCAGATGGCATTATTTCATTCTTTTTCATGACTGAGTAATATTCCATTGTATATATGTGTACCACATTTTCTTTGTCCATTCATCTGTCAGTGGACATTTAGGTTGCTTCCATGTCTTGGCTATTATAAATAGTGCCACTATGAACATTGGGGTGCATGTGTCTTTTCGAATTAGAGTTTTCATGTTTTCCTGATATATGACCAGAAGTGGGATTGCTGGATCATATGGTAACTCTATTTTTAGTTTTTAAAGGAACCTCCATACTGTTTTCCATAGTAGCTGCACCAATTTACATTCCCACCAACAGTATAAGAGGGTTCCCTTTTCTCCACACCCGCTCCAGGATTTGTTATTTGTAGATTTTTTAATGATGTACTTTCTGACCAGTGTGAGGTGATACCTCATTGTAGTTTTGATTTGCATTTCTCTAATAATTAGCCATGTTGAGCATCTTTTCATGTGCCTGTTGGCCATCTGTATGTCTTCTTTGGAGAAATGTTTATTTAGGCCTTCTGCCTGGTTTTTGATTGTTTTTTTTAATATGGAGCTGTATGAGCTGTTTGTATATTTCGGAAATTAAGCCCTTGTTGGTCACATCATTTGCAAATGTCTTCTCCCATTCTGTAGGTTGTCTTTTCCTTTTGTTTATGGTTTCCTTTGCTGTGCAAAAGCTCTTAAGTTTAATTAGGTCCCATTTGTTTACTTTTGCTTTTATTTCCATTACTCTAGGATATGGATCCAAAAACGTATTGATGTGATTTATGTCATAGAGTGTTCTGCCTATGTTTTCCTCTAAGAGTTTTAAGTCTGGCCTTACATTTAGGTCTCTAATCCATTTTGAGTTTATTTTTGTGTATGGTGTTAGGAAGTGTTCTAATTTCATTCTTTTACCTGTAGCTGTCCAGTTTTCCCAGCACCACTTATTGAAGAGATTCTCCTTCCTCCATTGAATATTCTTGCCTCCTTTGTCGTAGATTACTTGACCATAAGTGCATGGGTTAATTTCTGGGCTTTCTATCCTGTTCCATTGATCTATGTGTCTCTTTTTCTGCCAGTACCATACTGTTTTGATGACTCTAGCATTGTAATACAGTCTGAAGTCAGGGTGTGTGATTCCTCCAGCTCCATTCTTCTTTCTCAAGAGTGTTTTGGCTATTTGGGGTCTTTTGTGTTTCCATACAAATTTAAATTTTTTTGTTCTAGTTCTGTGAAAAAATGCCATGGGTAATTTGGTAGGGACAGCACTGAATCTGTAGATTGCCTTCGGTAGTAGATGATTTCTTAAATTTTTATTATTTAGTGCCTATATTAGGTTTTCTTATCAGTTAGCATCACTGAAAAGTTCCCCAACAAGAAAAATATATTAACATCGTTAGGCTGGAACCTCAAGAGGAGATCTAGTTAATTCATCTGCCCCTATACAGCACTAACCAAACAGTTTTCACTGTCTTCTCATCATCACTGTTCTCTTTCTCAAGCAGACAAATAACACCAGTGTTAACGAATAGTTTCTCCGTTAGCATAGTAAATGATAATTAAAACAAATGAAAACATAGCAGTGTATATTTGTTTTTATTAACTTACTTATTTTCGGCCATGATGTATGTTACCTATAAATCTGCAATACTTTTATTTAAAATTATGAATTAGCAAATATCTTTTGTGTACCTAACATATAAAATGCACTTTGCAAGGTATTAAATTCCTGAGGATGAGTGTGAGGTACCTAGAGATACAGAGTTGTACGACAAGAACCAACCATTTCTCAGATATGTAGAGACTCCATACATAAAATATAAAGTGCCCTAAATCAACAATAGTAAAGCTTTTGTACATCACAGATGTACAGTCTGTTATTAACAGCATCACTGGCACAATGGAAACTCTGAAACAAATGGAAAGGACGGAAGATATTTTAGTCTTTTTTTAATAGCAAGTGATTTGAAGCAACACCCTTTTATTACTTAACATGTCCTGAGTGTTGGCAATGTGCTAGACACTACTCTGAGTCTGAAATTACCCACATTCTGTGGAAAACTTTTTCTAAAATAAGTGTTATCATCTGTCTATAGGTTTGATAGGGTAGCTGGTGGTGCAGGACCCTTTTGTCCTCTTTTAAGATTTTCCTAGTCAAGAGGGATGTGGAGGGTCCCCTGAAAGGCATGTGGGGGAGCCGAATCACCTCTGTCCCTCCATGGAATAAATACTGTGCTGTTGAGGAAGCCTGGATACTGTTGGTTATGTGTGTGAACTCAGTGTTGGACTATTGTATGGAGTAAAACATGAGCCAGTAATAAAGGGAACTTTAAAATCATGTTTATCGTGCTGACAGATTCTTTATATCAGCTAAATTTACATGAGCAAACATCTTAGTATAGCATCTGGCACAAAGTAGGTGGTCATTGTTTCCTTCCTTAGCATCCTCGTTTCCATTCTGCTACCACTCTTCTTCCTTCTCTCTGTTTGCTCCTTTTTTCCTTTCTTCCTTCCGTGTGTGCCAGACCCTGTTCTAGGCATTACAGATTCAAAGAAGATGACGCAAATCTCAAATAAGAGAAATGGGCCTGAATTTGATCAACACCATCCAAGGACTATGTAACAAATATATTCAACTATAGATTCCCTGAGATACTGGCAGGTAACCACATGAGGAGTCTCTATCTGCTGTACCATGTTAAGCCAGCTCTTACGAGATCTTCACTAAATGTAACCCAGCATGAAAAATTCAGCAGCAAAGCTTTGGACCTGGAACTCTTGAGGGAAGCTTATTTTCATATTTTCTACACCTCTTAGCTTACCTCTACGGTAACTATCCCTGAATGTGTATCAAAAGATTGTGTGTACAGCTAGATTACAGTGTAAGTACTTGTGCCCACAGGTCCAAAGAGAGTATCAGTTTCTTTCAAAAGAAAATAGAAAATATTCACATTCCACTGAAGGGAGTTTCTCTTGTTCTAATGCCCATATTTCAGAAGTAAAAAGGATTCGTCAAGATTCTTTCACATTTTGTGGTGAATTTCCTGTATCTGACCTTTCCCTGCACAGCATCAACTGGCCATTAGTAATAATTCTAGACAGAGTCAACATGGTAATCCATAACAACAGATGGAAAATAAAGACATCACAAGGCAGCCAAATGACCCACTTATTCTGTTATGAACTGATGGCTTTCTACTATCCAAAGTAAGCATTTTCATTATAGTTTTAGATAGAGGTTTAATTATATTTATGACTGAAGTTGTCTGTGGTTTATTTAATTGCCTCATTGTCTTATATACTCTTGTCATTGTGACTTTGCATTCCACATTATTTGGAAACTTGATTCAGAAAAGGGAAAAAAAAAAAAAAAGCATGTTACTTAAAGTACCCAATCTGAAATTTATCATTGGTACGCTAGCAGTAGTAAACAAAATACAACCTCCCATTTTCATTCTTTGCAGTGTTACTCCCTCTGCCAGCAATGTTCCTGTTTCCTCCTTTTTTCCTGTGCTGCAACCGTACCTGTGATCTTACTCACAGTAATTGACTCTACCTTTGTAAAGTTCTAAAGCTTTGCTAATGTTAATGGTATGAGATGATTTTAGACCTTGCATTTCACTTGAAGCTTTCCGGAACAGCCCTAAGCAGGATGCATTTCTTGTTTTCATAGCACTTTGGAAAAAATAGATAAATATATATTCAGATAAGTAGACGTACAGATAGTTATTTTTCTATCAGAGCCTTTAACTTTTATTTCATTTTCCTTTTTGACAAGCACCTGAAAGTCAAAACCCATGCCCTGTTCACCTGTGCAGGCTCAGCACCTAAGGTGCTTGGTGCAAAATGGACACTTAGTAAATAGTTTTTGCATAAATAAATTATGAACACCCAAAGTGCATATCCCAACGCTGAGATAAATACGGAGTGCTGCCTAGTGGTGAATTTTCCTGGACTGATCAATAGTTGCAGAGAATAAAGATGGTACATGTAAGAAAGGAAAAACAGAATTATTCCTTCATATGCAGGGTAAATACACAGTTTTAAAACAAAGGGGGATGTCGTTTTTAAGCATATGCAGTCTCACTTAATAGAAAGGCATGAATAGGATATACAGGAAGCACATTCTCATTTCGGTTTGTGTTACCAACATTCACTTAAGTTCAGGAAGGATATTCCAGTAGTTGTCCCTAAGGTGGAAAAGACAAGGGTACAAAGCAGTATAATTTTGGCTGACAGGTTACAGGTTCGTGGGTGTAACATGCTTTTCCAGAGGTTGAATACCGTCTCATCAGTTTGGGGTTATGGTGGTTTACCTAGGTGGGGAAGGGGCAGTGTTGATGGTCCCCCCTTTAGAGGAATATTTTATCCCCGGCATAGTTTAGAATTGCTGATGCACTGTAGAACAAAAAAAGCAGGCTGACTTGTAGTAAGATTTAGTATTGCTTTTAAACTGTCTACAGCAAAGCACCCCCTGTTGTCTGCCCCAGAAGCTGACCTCCCCACAGTCAGGTTGTTAGCAGTCACTTCAGAATTGCGTGTAGCATTTGGACCATTTTGAAGAGGCAGGAACTCACATTTTCCAACCATTTTTCCGATTTTTTTATATCTCCAGCTAATTTTGACAAGCTGAATAAACAGGTAAAAATAGGAAACCAACGAGGAAGCCTCGTACTGTGAGACCCATTGCAGACCCACTTTTGCACCAGAGACCCGACAAGGCTTCAAGAAGAGCTGGGGCATAGGCTTGATATTTAGACATTGACTATTGCTGGAAAACAGAACTGGGGAAAGTGTATAATGTTCTGGAAAGATAGTCACTGCTGAATTTAGGCATGTAAAAACTGATATTTTCACTGGCAATTTCAAACGAGAACTGAGTACAAAGAACTAGAGAATTAAACGAAGAGATTAGAGGGACATGCTGACATAACACTAATTGGACACAAAGACTTAAATGAAGTTTGGGGAGTGGAGTGAATTCCTGATGATAGACAAATCTAGACAAAGCCTAGGAAATTTCAAAGGAATTTATTCTTGCTGTGTGGGTTATTTGAAAAATACAATATATTTAAATGGGTGGTACCTCAAATTGCAAGTAATAACATTAATTATAACCTGCTCTTTTACCCTAGTTCTGAGGCTAATAACAGGATGGTGGCAAAATTTACTTTTATGCTTTGCTGAATGTATGCAAAACAAGTGGGAATCATTGTTAAATTATTTTCATTAAGATATCACATGCACATGAAAACAAATCAATATGATTTAGAAGATGATATATGTGTAAAGAGTGGCAACCCCCATCCAACCCCTCACCACCCCTAGTCTTACTTCCCCGAGATGATATCTTTTCACAATTCTTTTGGTAATTATTTCCATATCTCTAAATAATATGCTTACACTTCCAACTTTTTATCCCTTTTATATGATATTTATGCAATCTCCAGAAAGAAAACTGAAGATTAATTCCTGGCCTTAATCCCTTCATTTTTCTTTTCCTCTGAATTTTGTTCATATATTAGTTATTTTTGTCACTTTAAATAGTATATTTATATCTCTATTTCTCCTTCCATTAATATACAACAGTATCTCTTGAGTATCCGCATTAGTAAGGTAAATATATTGTACACCTACCTGTTCCTCTAGCTTCCCTACATCTCACCATCTCATTATATTTCCAGAGATTTTAACATACTGTTTGGCAACCACAACTACATCTTCCATATTTTATCTATGAGGACTATAAAGTGGAAAAGCAATAAAGCAAATTGAGATTATCATCACTATGTAAATATTGTCCAATGCCCATTTCACTTACGTGTTAAGATTACGTTCATTTTCTTATGGGTCCAATATTATATTACCTGGACTGCTCAAAGGAGAATTTCCTCAGGGTCGGGTTCAAATGGATTCCTTTCCATCCTATCAATTGCTTATAATCAGGACATTCTATTTTGCTTCATATTTCAATTATACCTGTCTTCCATATTTTTTTTTCCAGAAGCTCCTCAACATCTTTTTTCCTTACATTTCTTCCTTTACTTTTATTGGATCATCACTTTAAATTCCCAATCACTCTTTGAGTTCTATCAAATCTTTCCTTTCGCCCCCCAGAGACCTCCTATCTGTGCTTTCCGTTCGGCACCAGTGTTACTGCTTGCTCTTGAGTGTGACAGGAGACCCTATTCAGGTTGAGAGTGGTCAGAGCTTGTAGGGTGGTCGACTTTTCCTTGGAAATGGCAGACATGGAGCAGACATCCTAATGCCAGAATGAAGAGAACATTCATAGTAAGAGCCTTGCCTTTCCTTGGACAATTTCTTGGTTTTAAGAGAAAAATGACCTGGATTTTCATTTGTTGGTTTGTTTTTGCTTTGGGGTTAAAAAGCTACTGTTATATTTTAGGTGGTTATATTAATTATCTATCTCTGTGTAACAAGTTATCTCAAAATTTAGTAGCTTAAACTAACAGACATTTATTCTCTCACACGTTTTTTGGTTAGGTGAATCTGGGTGAAGCTTACCTGGGGGCCTTGGGCTCACAGTCTCTCATGAAGCTGGAGTGAAGGCTGTTGACCTAAGCCTGCAGTCTCATTTAAAGGTTTGACTGGAGGGTGGGAATTCACTTTCCAGTTCACTTACATGGCTGTGGGCGGGCCTTATTCTCTCACATGTGGGCAGAGGGCTGCTTCATGAATGCTGGCAGCTCACTTCCCCCAGGGCAAGTGATCTTAGAGAGGAAGGAGGGTTGGGGGTAGAGTCTGGGGCTTACTTAGGATGGGAGCCACAGACTTTTCATAACCTAATCTTAGAAGTGACATTCCATCATGACTGCGGTTAGTCTAGCCCCTCCATACCCAAGGGGCGGAAATAACACAAGGGCGTCAATGCTAGGAGCTGAGCGTCTCTGGAGACCTAGAGCCTCTCACAATGTCAAAGAGTAGGGGGTGCCAACTGATATGACTTTTGTGTATATTTTCTGCTGGTCTCCTTCCAGATCATCTCCAGATTGGCTGTCACTGACTTTATCCCCTGTACCTCAACGCATTGTATTGCAAGCTGTGCATTTTTCTGCTTATCTCACTCATCAACCCTTTTTCAGCCACTTCTAGTCTTCTACTCATGTTTGGAAATCTCTTTATTTTGTTGACTGCATACTTTTTCTCTTCACTGGTAGGCTTTACATACTGTATTTGTTCTTCTAGCTTTTGTTTTAGTGGGGCCTCAGGAGGGAGAGACACAAAAGCATCAGTATTCTCCCCCAACTTGAACTGGACGTTGAGATTGCTACTGTGATGAGAGGAAATTAAATGTGTTGGTACTGCGTTTAGTCCCTATGCAGAAAAGAATGCCCTTTGCTTTTCACATTCAAAACACAGATGAGAAGTCTTCTCTATATCCACAATTAACTGAGTTTTCAAATTTTAACAAAACCTGAAATATGAAGAAAACAACATAACGTTCTTTATAATTTCTGAGTTCTGAGCTTTCTACTCTTTCCCCTCACTAACTTAACCTTCTGAAGCAGTTCCTGCTTGCTTGAGTATTTATGGTATTGCATTTCTACAACCTTTTAATCTTCCCAGTTTGACAAAATTTAGCAAGAATCATTTGGACTCAAAGAGCAATTGCAAAACTTCTAAATGGCTCTGTGGTTGACAAGGCCTGAGTTCTTCGGCATTATTTTATTGTCATTCATTTTTGATGGTTGGAAGGAGATGATGTGGTAAGCCAGCAAAATAGCCTTCATTCTCTCTAATATCTTATCTTCAGTGGAATCTTAGAAATGGTCTTATATTTCTGACCTCATAATGCACTGTTCATCAATGAAGAAAAGCCAGAATGGAAAGCCAGGTGTAGTTTTGTCTTGGTGTCTAATTTCAATTTGTTCCAGAGAGTCAGGAACAGAAATATTAGAGAGAGATTAGAGGGGTGTTAGAAAGAAAGAGAGGAGGATTTTTGTTATTCCTACATTCCAGGTTTTTTTTTTACTTTGACTTCAAAACACATTTTCCAGTTAATTCCAATGGCAATTAGAGCAAAATTACTGCTTGCTTTGCTAAAAAGAAACTCAGAAACTAACACAAATACAAAGCAAAGGAGAGAAATATTTTACATTCAAACCTAACCATACATGACATTTAACAGCCTTGTGTAGTTATCACCTATTTTTTATCATTTCAAAGTTAACTGTTCCTCACTACTTAAAGAAAAGTATTCTATTTATTTAATTAAATTGATTAAAATAAATTTTGTTTTACCCTTTTTTTAAAGTCCCCCACTTACTTTGTGTATCAATTCGTTTTTGCTATGTTGCAAACTGCCCCAAAACTTTGTCACTAGAAACATTTATTTAGCTCAAGATTCTGTGATTCTGCGATTTGGACTGAGCTCAGCTAGGTGGTTTTTCTAACCTTAGCCAGGTTTGGCTGATCTCAGCGGGTCTATTGATACGTTGATGATCCACACTACCGGGTTGGCTAGGGACTGGTTGATCTAAGATGGATCACCTGGGACAGTTTATCTATATTCCACATGTGTCTTACGCTCCAGAAAGCCAGCTCAATCATATAGTTCCATGAGTGAGAGTGGAACTGTGCAAAATCTCTTGAGCCCGGGCTCAGAACTTGCATAACACTGCTTCTGCTTCATTGATAAAGCAAATCAAGAGGTCAGCCCAGATTCAAGGAGAGGAATTATAAGAAACGTGGCCATGTTTGTAATTGATCACAACTTAAGAAATGTGACCTGTATTAATGTTTATGTTCCAGCCCACCAAATGATAAAATCATGTTGTCACATACATTTTTTAATAGCTAAAAAGTCAAATGAAGACAAATATGTATACAGAGTTGTCAAAATCTGAAAAATTTGGATTAACATTTCTAGTACTGTATATTTCAGTTGTACCCACTCTCCTGTGAAGACGGTCTCCTAGTGTGTTAGGTGCTGTTATCCATTCCTTCCTGGGCACATGCGGTATTGCAACAGTTCATTTGTTCAGCTGACAGCAGGTGCTGTTTAAGTCCTGTAGTTAGCTTTCTCCCCTTTCCTCCTTAGAGGTATTCATCAGCAAACTTTGATGGTCAAAAATCACATTATTCCCAAAAAAAAAAAAAAAAAAAAAAAAAAAATCACATTATTCGAAGATCACTCTAGTACAAAGTACATGAATCTATTTTGAGATACAGAGTATAGATATGGATATAGGTATAAATATAAAGATATAGATATAGATATGCTTTTCATGTTCTTGATTAAGTAAGCATGCCATTGTCACTGTTTCTATATCTCCTTTACACATAAACCCACATACCTCCATATTTTCCTCAATTTTATATATTACATTATTTTTCTCTAAGTATATGCTTTGTGGTTGTCATAATTTTCCTGTTTTTACTGATTTTTTTCTTTCAAGCCATTAGGCTAAAAACATGTCAAAACTTAAACTAAGGTCATTGTTTTTCCCCTCTGAGGATAAGCATAGTATCTGAATTGCAATATGTCTCCAGAATTTTGCTTTTAATTCACCTTGACGTTCCTATAAAATCTTAAACGTCTGACAGAAATTAATAGCATGTTTTGTTTCTCAGTCTGAACACGTTTTTAAAGAAATGGAACACTCCCTTTCTAGTAAATAGGTAGAGAGAGTGAAACTCTATGTGGGAAGGAAAAGCCGGATAGTTGGAATTAGAAACTATGCATTATGGACTGAATGTTTATGTTCCCTCAAACTTCGTATGTTGAAACCCTATCCCCATAGTGATGGCATTAGAAAATGGGGCCTTTGAGAGGTAATTAGGATTAGATGAAGTCATGAGGGTGGAGCTCCCATGAGTGAGATTAGTGCCCATATAGGAGAGAGTTTGCTTCCTCTCTGCTCTCCTCTGTGTGAGGACACTCTAAGAAGTCAGCAATCTGAAACACAGAAGGAGGTTCTCACCAGAACTCAACCTTGCTGGCACTCTGATCTCAGACTTCTAGCCTCCAGAACTGTAAGAAACAAATGTCTGTTGTTTATAAGCCACCCAAGGTATGGTATCAATACTTTGTTATAGCAGCCTGAACTGAATAAAACAATATGGTACCTTGATTCAAGTGGTATAACTCTTAGAAGAGCAGAAACACCAATACTCAAATGCAGATACCAGGGGAAAATCTCACAAAGCTAAAAACAGATGTGCTTTGGAAATTATCCAAACTTCTGATTTAACTTCCCCATATGTAGCCTCTCTTATGGCAAATAATCAAGTTATGTTGGCTTTTCTTTCTTCCTGAGATGTGCAGTCAATAAAATGTTCTCATTTTTGTATCACATACCCTCCTTGTTGTGTGATGAAATGGAGAATGAAATATAAAAAAGGGATATGACTTCAACTCTATTTAAGACAAATAGAACCAAGCTTTTATTTTCAACTTAAAATAGTAAATTGAAGTTTTGAATTACATTCTAATGCAGGCCAGTTGTTTCTACTAAAATCTACTTATTAGTTAGACTATGTATAAATTATCCATGTAGACTTTAGGAACAGTACTCAAATCAACACAGAAAATACATTTTCAGAAAGGAAAGGGAATGTGATAGAAATAATTAAGGCATAGTTCTATATTAGTATGAGCAATACACATAACCACATTCAAACATTAGCATTATTTCATCCATTTACTAAATAAATATGTGTGAAACATGTAGTATAGGAAAGGCACTATTCTAGGTAGTGTGGAAACAGTAATAAAAACAATGGGTTAAAAACTCTGCCCACATGATCCTTGAATTTTAGTGAGTGGAGAAAAATATGAGGAAATTGCATAAGCAAAGTATATCATCTATTAGAGAATGGTAAATGCTGCAGAGAAGAATATTAGGAAAGGGAACTAGGTAGTAACTTCATAAAAAACGGCCATGTGAAAGGCCTTCTTTGACAGGCTTAATTACCATCAAATATTCATTTAAAATGCCAATATTAGATGATATTACCACTGAATCACTCATTTCCAATTGTGAATGCCTCAACCATGACTTCATAAAACCTTCCTTGTAGCTCCACACAGTGTCTATGCCACCTTGGATTCATTTTTTGGCCCACACTCCTTTGTTAATAGGAATAAAAACACAAACTTACTTCCCCAGGAAACAGTATGTGCACAGCACAGTCTGCATGCAATTTGATTATTTTAGAGCTCTTCTGAACTTTATCCACAGAATCCAGTTAAAAGAGTCTGAAGTCACTTTAAAGTTAAATTTGCTAAAGTTGTGCACTACTGTAGTGACAAATGCCTTTACCTGAAAGCAAAAATATGTCAGATTGGAAAGAACTCAGCCTTTCCGTAAAGATGATTATAAGAAGATTTCAGTAAAAAGTTGCGATTTCCATTTTATATTAGTCTGCTGTAGCTGCTATAACAAAACAACACAGAGTGAGTTGCTTAAACAACAGACATTTATTTTCCCATGTTTTTGGATGTTGGGAAGTCCAAAATCAAGGTGCCTGCTGATTTGGTTTCTGGTGAGAGGTCTCTTCCTGGCTTATAGATGGCTACCTTTTCACTGTCTTCGCATGGTCTTTCCTAGGGGCATGCATCTGGAGAAAGAGAGAGATCCCTTTGTCTTCCCCTTCTTATAAAGCCACTAATCTTGTTGGATTAGGGTTCCACCCTTATGACTTCATTTAATCTTAATTACCTTCTAAAAGCTCTATCTCCAAATGCAGCCACATTGGGGATTAGGGTTTTAACATATGGATTTTGAGTGGACACAATTCAGACCATAGCATACCCTGAACTTGAAACAGACTTGAGCTCTCAAGTTGGAATTTTAGTGTACATCACCAAAAAACTACAAATCCAATCTCAATGACCTAACCATACTTCCTTTGTAAAATTCTCTAAAATTGAATTTCCTTTCCTTTCCTCCCACCATCAGACTATTACTCTACTTTGAATGTTGACAAGACGGTAGCCCAACCAGTCTTGTCTCCAGTCCTAAGCACTGCCACCTAATTAATCCTATCAGTATCACAGTAAAGTTTCAGGTCAAATTTCCCATCCTCCAGGACAGCCAAAGAAAATCTTAACTGTTCTAATTTATGTAGGGAATGGACAAGAGCATATTTATTACTAATGAGCAAAGGTGTTTTTTTCTCTCTGGCACATATCATCAAGACTTTCAACATATGTAGAAATTCATACTCTTCCTAACAGTAATGGCTGGATAGCTGCAATGAAACGGTATATGTATCATATTGTATTATTCTCCAAGAGGAATCTTCAAATTGAATGGTAGATATTGTCTCTTACTGTCTCTTTTTTAAGCCCCATATTGAATTCTTTTTAACACATTTCATCTGTTACAATGGATGATATATTCACTCTTTTTATGATTGGGTAGGGGGCAATTGTGTCTTTCATTTTATTAGAATTAGTACATTCCTAAGGCAGGCCAGAGACATTCATTAGGAACTAGCAAGATCAGAAGACATGTTCTGCAATAAAAATGCCTCTTCTGTAAGTGGTGAGTTAAGGGCTGGGAATTAGATTTATCTTTCAATATTTCTCACTAAAAGGGTTGAACTTCTAAACAACCCCAAAGTGATGTAGACATGGAGAGTATTTTGAGACACATTTCTAGCACTTAACAGCACTTGGTCATTTTATATGATGCATTTGGATGAGACAAATTGCATTGCTCTTCCTTGTGCATTAATATTTTCTAAGTACACAATTTGGTATATGGAGAGCAAGCAATTAGCCTCAGACAACAGGAGAATTGGCAAAATGATACTTGTTCACTCTTTCCATCCTCACTGAGTTAAAAGATTTCTAAATTCTGTATTTTCTGGGTGCCTAGGTGACTGTACTTTAAACTGAAAAAATAACTAAAAATCTGGCTAAGGAAATTAAGTTTTACTAATTTATTCTGATAAATTCTGAATTATAATTGAGATGGATATGGGTAAGAGAAAGGAAAACATTCTACTAGGAATAATCAGAGTAATTTAGATAAATAGTCATTTGAGAGATCCTTTTGGATTCCTTTTGTAACTTATTGTGCTTGATTTAAAAATATACTAAATTCTTTTAAAATACATCAAGATTAACAGTGTAATAACATAACCTGAGTTTGAGCAAAAGATTTCATCCTAGCATATTGGTTTTCTTACACAGATTAATGAAACTTTCCACATTAGTCATACAGATGAGTGTTAATACCTGCCTAAGAGTCACTCAGATATTAGATTTATGTAACTTTACATTTGTTAGGTAAAAAAGATATGCTTTACACATTGGTCTGTAAGCTACATCCTAAAGAGTTCTTTAGAAAACAGTCTCACTGTAGGTAATATTTTAAAACTATGAGCCAGGAACTCCTTTCTCTCCTTCCCCACCACTCATGTGCAAAGCATTAAATGTGTGATCAGTTTCCTAGAAACATATACAAGACTTCAGGTCCATAGAGTTTCTAATGTTAGTACAGGGTTTTGAGATTTAAAATCTCAAAAGACACTTAGTAGGTGGTCTCTAAGTAACTGTTGAAATATGAATACTTGATAAAAATTCTCAATGATAATCCTTAATAAAGCATTGAGACATGGCATAACTAGTTACTGCTAACTAATAAAATATATGCAACTTCTTATTCTAAGCTATCTATATACACGGCCAAACCAATATCTAAGCTACACTTTACAGCATATCTCAAGTTTTTTGTTATCTGTGAATGTTTCCCATCAAAGTAAAAAAAAAAAAAAAAATTGTACCAAAGTTTAAAAACCAGGCGTGAAGACTTTATTCATGACTATTGCAATGTGGGAGAAAGACTGCATTCAGCTCCACTGGGTCAAAGAGCTGGAGGATTTTTAAGAGCTGAGGTGGAGGATTATAGGTCACCTGTGTTTGCTACTTGGCCTTACTCAAAGGGAAAGTAAACTTTCTTGTTCTTCATGACCGGAGACAATTTTATAACTTGGAGGAGGATGCCCACCTAAGCTAGGCTCCTATCCTCCCCCAGAGACTGGGAGGCGGGGATGCTATCTTTCTTGATAATTACCTTTCAAAGGGATGGATCCCAGGTCCTTGAGAAAGATATTCCCTAGGTCGTAAAACTGGCAAGGGGCTTTTAAGGAGATTTATATACCTTTAAAAAAGGGCAGGGCTTCCCTGGTGGCGCAGTGGTTGAGAGTCCGCCTGCCGATGCAGGGGACACGGGTTCGTGCCCTGGTCTGGGAAGATCCCACATGCCGCAGAGCGGCTGGGCCCGTGAGCCACAGCCGCTGAGCCTGCGTGTCCGGAGCCTGTGCTCTGCAACGGGAGAGGCCACAACAGTGAGAGGCCCGCGTACCAGAAAAAAGGGCAGAGAAAGAATTTGTAATTATGTTTTTCAAAAGTAAATGCTCTAAGAAAAGGGAAGTTGGGGCCTATAGTACTCAAGCTGAGGGAAACTTTAAGAGTGTCTTGGTCATTCTTTAAGTATTCCAAGCAAAGGGACCCTCTTTCTCCTACAACCCTTTTTGTCTTTCCCACTCACCTGACACAGTTACCCAGACTTGTTAAATGCTAGGTTGCATGTGTGTCTTTGGAGTATTTGTGGCATGGTGCCAAGTACTTTATATGCATTTTCTCATTTAAATCCTCAGTAATATTTTGAAGGAGATATTGTATAGGCTCCATTCAGAAGAAGACCGTCTGACTTATTAAGGGTAAGGCTAAGAAATTCCCTCAAGTCACATAGGTAGTGAGTGGCGGATCCTGTATTGAATCTCTGCAAACTACACGCGGAACTCAGAGTGCTCTACTGCTATCTTAGTCAGCTCAGACTGCTGTAACAAAATACCATAGTCTAGGTGGCTGAAACAATGGGAGTTCATTTCTCATAGTTCTGGAGGTTAAGAAGTCCAAGATCAAGGTGCTGGAAAATGGGTTTCACTCTGATGCCTCTTTGCTTGACTTGTACGCAGCCATCTTTTCACTGTGTGCTCTCAATCTCTTTCCTTTGTGTGTATGTATGGAGACAAAGAGATCTCTTCATCGTCCTCTTATTATAAAGTCGCCAATCCTAATGCATTAGGGCCCACCCTCCTTTAACCTTAATTAACCCCTGAAGAGCCTGTCTTCACATACAGTCATGTTGGGGTTCGGGCTTTGAAAGGAAAAACTCTGTTTTCTTTTTGCTTGCAGTACTCATGGCCACCAAACGTGTGGATTTTTCCCCCCACACCAAACAGTTATCTGACACCAGCTGGATGTCCTACGATTCAGTTCAGTTCTTACATTATCTACCTAGATTTAAGGTCAGATCCCACAAATTAAGGACTCAGAACAAGACTGTTCCTACTTCAGACATCAATCACAAATTCCGGATTGTCATCTGTACTTCTGACCAACCAGCTATGAATTGCGGTTCCTACAACCTTTTCCTTGAATTCAATAATTTGCTAGAATGGCTCATAGAACTCACGGAAACACTTACATTTGCCAGTTTACTGTATAGTAAAGGAAATAAAGGATACCAAAGAATAAGCAGATGAAGAGATACCTAGGTTGAGGTCCAGAAGAGATCACAAGGATCTGTCCTTGTGATCCAAAGAGCTTTTAACTCCCTGTGAACAACTGGTAAACTTTTTTTTTTAACATCTTTATTGGAGTATAATTGCTTGGTAAACATTTTATATGATTATGATCAAGGACAGAGTAAGAGAAATTAGAGATAGAAAGGCAAAGGAACTTGTATACTTGCCAATAGTTTTCTTTTCTCCACAGCCTCCCTTAACTTTTGCATTTACCTTATGGTCTCAGTACTTACTGTTCTCAGGGCAATGTACAAATCACTATGGTTATAAACACAAAGATCTTGAAAACAGAGTCTCAGCCCACAGAAAACCAATACAACATAATAGGAAGGAGAAGTTATTTACCACTGCAGCAATCAGGGAAAGCTCCATGGAGGAGGTGAGTTTCGTGATAGTTCTTAATGTAGAGGAGGATTCTGATAGGTATGCACATGGCAAGATACCTTGGGAGGTAAGTATAGTTTGAGTAAGGGTGTTAAATTAAGGTAGAAATGTCCCTTATTTAGGGGACAGAGATTAGAATACACAGAGACAGTAGGATAGGGTAGGGACTCAGCCTTTATTCCTAGAACAGGGAGAATCGATGAAGGGAGTAAGTAGAGGAATGCCACGATCTGATTTATAATTTAAGATGACTTTGGATGCTATGTGGAAAATAGATTTAAGTGAGGCAAGAATGGGAGAGAGAATGTCAAAGTCTATTGAGTAGCACATGAAAATCATGAAATCAGCTACTTACTGTGAGTTGTTCTCAAACTGTCTTGTTTTTCATGCTCCATCATTTGGGTGATATGTTGCCAGGGCCATAATCTTAAAAGGAAGTGAAAGAATTCACTTCCTGGGGTAAAAATAATAACACATTTAATGAGTCACAAGGAGAAGGAGTGTGTCCCTTGTTAAGCTTCAGCTTTTCAATTTTTTATTCCAAGTATTCAGTTTTAATGTTTTCAACAGAAGAGTGTTCTTTGTAATTCTCCTAACAGTTCAGAACTTATTTAGGGTGTCATTAAACCCTTTGAGAGACAGAAGCATGCTCTGTGTTTTGTAATTGATGAAATGTTCCCCCTAAATAGATCTCACATTGCTGAATCTGATGACATGAATAATAAAAATAACCATGGGGAGGAAGTGACCATTTTAAGCAGGATGCAGGGAAGAGATATTTATTTGGTGTTGAAAAGTAGAGCACATTTTCATGATGAACTAGGCTCTCCAGACCACTGCAGTAAGCCTCCTGACATTAAAATTGGAGGACATTTCAGGGTCAAATTTGAGAAAGAAAAAGTCTCTGTTTTAAACACAGAATGTCTGGTGTTTCAGATAGCATGTGCCTCAAAAATTGAAGAGACATTGAAGTTCAAATTGAGTGGATTTCTTCTATTTTAGGCAGACAGTGGACTCGAGGTGGTGGAGAGGTGAGTTTACTGCATTAATAAATGGCAGTCATTAATTCCCGCTGCTTGCCCCATGTATTTTTAAGTATTTTATGCACTCAGTATGCCATGTCTGCAAGTCATAGGCCTGGATGCTGAAAGCAAAGAAATTGACACCTGCCACAGAACCAGGGAGAAGACGCCAGTAGTAATTTCTAAGAATTCCTTATAAAATGTTCACGGTTGGGTTTAGCCTAAAGTCGCTCACTTGCATATTTGCAAAATTAGTTTGGGACTGAGAGTTCACATGGTGTTACCTGCAGAACAGACGTATATTCTCCTCCTAGCTTACCCATTAACTAGCCGGTAGGTAACCTTTACCAAGCTGCTTAACCTGATGAAGCACCCATAAAATAGGAAAATTATTACCTAGTTTGTAAGATGATTATAAAAAGTACAATGGATGATGCATGGGACATTCCTGGCATTTACGGATGCTTAAGAAGCTAACATTATTTTCAGAAAAATGTTTTAAATACATAATGTTTTGAAACATAGACAAATCTCCCTCCTACTTGACATTGTCTTGTATCCCATTTTTACACACTCTGCTCCTTGCTTACTCTTCCCGTCCCAACTTCATTATCTTTAGCCACTTTCCAGAAGCCCATGGCTTCCATTGTCTATGTCAGCTTTGTTCCATATGACGTTGCACGTCTAATTTCCCCACCCACCTAAATGTAAGCTCCTCTCCATTTCAACTCCTCTGACTCCTTATCCCCACTTCCAGGTCTCTGTATCAGCCGGTCTTCTTACCTTAAGATCTCGTATCTCTACCCACTCATGTTTGCACTGCTCCCCGCACCTTGTTCACAAACCATCTGCTTATGAGACTGTGGTAAGATACTGCCTGTATGTGTCTGTTGTAAAACTAGTTAAAACGAACATCCTAGTTATAGTGTGTCAGTAAGGTCATCTTGGAGAAAGAACATATTTCTTTTGTGCCTTGTCCACTCCTCCCTACATCACTCATTGCCCCCAACTCCCCAAATTATAAACCTCTTCAAGACCTGACCTGTCTGTTCTCAGCCACTGTGAACCTCTTCTTGGTGTCCAGTGCAATGTTTGCAAATTTATAGTCTGAGTGAATGTTATTATCATACCATCTTAAAACTACTGTGAATCTATGTCAGCGAGTCTAAAATCCTCATTTTATAGTTGAGAAACCTAAAGAATTAAACAACTTACCATGGTGACAAAACTGGTTGCAGAAATGGGACTAGAACTGGTTCTCTGCATTCAGTGTTTAATTCTTTAGCTAGAACTGTAATTGATAAGAAGCCTTGTCTTACCCACTTTAAAGGAAACTTAGTATTATTCTATAGGATAGACTATGTATTGTAATTTTCTTGCAAAAGTAAGGTGTTAAGAAATATATTTAGGCAAAGTAGGGCATGAGACTAAGGGAAATTCTTATTTCTCTTTAGTTTAACCTTAGGTTACTTCTGAATGTAAGATATTTTAGCAAAACACACAAGACAAAACCCAGTGTTTTGTGTTGACAGATATTATAGCTAAGTACTCAAGGCCTAAGATCTTGATTAGACTTGAGTTCACAGTCTTGGTTCCTTGTCTGACCTGATGTGGTATATAAGGCACATTATTTAAACCCATCTGACATGCATATGTACATATATCAAGCAAGCCTCAGCACCTACTACAAATCATTTTCCTCATTTCTTCCCTATCAGTGAGGAAGGGAGGACACACAGTCCCTTGAAAGACAACAGAATGATGAATTACTACTTGATTTCAGCAAGAACTAGCCATATAGAGAGAGACATAGCTCCATCTGTAAGATGAGAGTAACGGCACTTAATTCCTGGAGTACTGTGAGGATTGTATGAAATAACCAATGTAAACTATTTGGCATAAATGTCAGAGGATTGTATGTGAGGATTGTATGAAATAACCAATGTAAACTATTTGGCATAAATGTTATGTTAATTAACATGTTATGTTAATTACATAACATGTTATGTTAATTACATAACATGTAATTAACATGTTATGTTAATATTGTCCTTAATATTTCTAGATGGCGTATATAAACTTATATATGCCATATATAGTTTGTTATTTTAAAAATTATGTATGAGAGGACAACTTTACTTTTCTAAAAATTATATGGGACACTCACTAAACAATATGCAAGATAGTCGTTCATCCCACCTGCCCCACCATGATTTGGTACTTGATTACTTAAATTTCCTTGGATAAGATCCAAGGGAGACTGCCCATTTAAACAAGTTTGGCCCTGAAGTGAGTGGTGCTACAGCAGTTATCCCACTGAACTACTTTTTAAAAGGTTAATCCATTAGCTTTGCCTCTGCCTCCCTCATTTTTTTTTTAATGTGATGCTGGTTAAACATCCATGAAGCCTGTATTGTTAACCTTTTATTCAAAGTAAGTAAAAACCAGTCCCAGATTTTTATTGCAAACTTGTCATTGATCACCAGGTTGAACACATTTATAGGAGAAAACATGTTGAGTTTTCACAGAAAAAAATTGACACTAGCCCCTTTAATGTTCTTGGGTTCATTTTTAGTTGGATTTAGTGCCAAGGCAACTATAAGCTCATCAATGTCCCTTTATAACTTATATCACATGTCTTGAAATGGTATCAAAAAATATAAGTGATGAAGGCATTAAGACTTTCAGATATAATAACTCTTAATCAAAATCTCATTTGGAGAAGCAACACCCAAACTTACTAAGCCAGGTTAAGTCTGTGACTTCTTTTCAAAAAGGACAAGAGAAACTCTTGGCAGTGATTTGTGCTCTTATGGATTCTAGTATATTACGTAGACTGACATGCATATGTACCTATATCAAGCAAGCCCTAGCACCTGCTACAAATCACTATCTTCAATGTATCCTTGTTTCTTCCCTGGCTGTCATTGTAGAAGGACACAGTCCCTTGGAAGACAATATAGTTATGTAGTGCTACTTGATTTCAACAAGATTTGGGACTATTCATAGAAACTGAACCCCAGCATTAGCTAAGGATAGAATTTGGTTGCCATAGAAGCTTTATTTCTACCTACTATATAAGAGGTTCTGACAACCAATAAATTTACAGGTCACTGAATAAAAATCTAATGTTTTCATTCCTTGACATTTCAGCAACTATTCATCATAGATTTCAGAAAAACAGTAAAATGAACATGTGTAGGGTACAGCTAAATATAACACATCTCTTGTTTTTAAAAATAAAGAATTCAAAATTATTTTGTACTATCTTGATTATGTTCCAAAGTTCTGGGCAAGGAACCATACATTTTATTCTGCTATCTGTAATTGTTCGGCAGTGATCCTATTACATTTCAGATTTGTATCCCAGTTCTAAAATCTTGTACACATCCTTTAACTTTTTTTCACACGAACTTTGAATTGGTGCTAAGTGTAAACCTCTGTTTTTCTAAATGATTTATATCTTTTATTTATATTATGTTGGGAAGGGTAAGATTCTTGTGTTAATTGTGTTAGAAAATCTAGTAGCATGCTATGTATCAAATCATTAACTGCAAGAATTAATACGCTTTCTGAATTAGAAAGCAATAAGAGGCCACTTTTTTTCATTTTCTAAGAGTCAGTACCCAGGATTGGAATAATTAGAAAAGTTATTTATCATTTTTTATTACCTGCCAACATTTGTTTTGTAGCCATGGCGTCTGAATTATCTTTTATGTAGGGTCATAAAGTAGAAGACTCTTAAATAGATGATTTAGCAAAATACATGTTCAAGATGACTGCATATTATATTTTTAAAAGTCTTTCAAAATGTTTTGATTATTTAACACATTTTAGGAATTCTAAAGTCTAGGAAGACAGCAGTAAAGAATTCTCTTGGTTTTAACTAACATCCTTGGCTCCTTTAATTATATTTCTTTTAGTGAAATAAAGGCTAACATTTAAGTCTTCAATAATTTGTTTCTTAAAAAATTACTTCTTACAATATTTCTAAACTAGAAGCATTTAGGAGCTATGTGATATATTAGAGATATAAAAAAAACAAAAAACAAACTAACAAAAAGATTCTTTCCTTGTCTAAGAGAATCGCAATATGCTTACCGCCTGCTTTGCTTACCCTAGATTTTGTGACTTGAGTCTGTGCATATTTCAAAGCAAAATACCTTTCCATCCTGCTATACTGGCCATATCCAGCTTGCCCAGATCTTACACAGAAAACATAATCAAGTTTCATAGATATACTCCATAGACATCTTAGAGAATGAACACTCCAAAGCAACTTGGTCCTTAAATTAGAAAAAACAACCTATGCTTCAAAACTCCAGAAGATATCTCAGATTAGCACTAGTTGTGCAGTGTTAAGACCTAAGTAGGGCTTCCCTGGTGACACAATGGTTAAGAATCCACCTGCCAACGCAGGGGACACGGGTTGAGCCCTGGTCTGGGAAGATCCCACATGCCACGAAGCAACTAAGCCCGTGCGCCACAACTACTGAGCCTTCACTCTAGAGCCTGCATGCCACAACTACTGAGCCCACATACCACAACTACTGAAGCCCGCGCACCTAGAGCCCATGCTCCGCAACAAGAGAAGCCACCGCAATGAGAAGTCCATGCACAGCAACAAAGAGTAGCCCTGCTCGCCGCAACTAGAGAAAGCCTGTGCACAGCAATGAAGACCCAACGCAGCCAAAAATAAATAAATAAAATAAGTAAATTTATCAAAAAAAAAAAAAAAGACCTAAGTAGATGACAGTGTATTTCTTATGCGTGTTCAGCCCTTTGCAAAAGTTTGGTAGAGCTACCAGGCATCATCAGTTGAAGTCAGTATCTACTAATAGTTAGGAAAAGGCTTACATTGGTAAAGTGCTACGTACTTTAACCTCCTACCTAATGATTAAATGAAAATTTTAATTTAGTATATTTTAAAATTGCTGACTTAACGTGGCAGTGTAAGAAAAATGCTTTCTTGAGATCAAGTTGAATGTTTTTTTTTTTTTTTTCCTTCTGGAAGAACTGAGAAATGTTATTTATAGTTATATAAGTGGAAACAGGAAGGATTGGGGCAGGCAGAAGAGATTTGGGTAGATATTTAATGATCTTTCTATTGTAGTTGTGTATCTATATGTATACATATATTTAAATATATTTTATACATATATATGTAATATAACATAAATAGAGGAAAAAAGAGAACTTTATTTATTTATTTTAAATTTGGAAGGCTAAAGCAGGAATTAAATGCTCTCCTCCCATCCATGACTGGTTCATCCTGAATTTGGTAAAATCCGTTAGAACTACCACTGAGGAGTAAAACAGGGCATTCTGACTGTTTCAAATTTATATGGAATTATCAAGTAAATAATATGATTGCATATAAATTTCCATTACTGGCTCATATATGAATGAATTCCTTAGAGTATTAACCTACAAAAGCATACTCTGAGAATAACCCTTGCTGGGAAAAATGTCCAGGTGGGTGCAGTGTTTACAAATGGATAATTATGTTTGGAAACATTTGCATTTTCACATCAAGAATGTGCCGTAAGTACACTTCCGGTATGCAGTTATGAATTTTAGGATTAAAAAAATGAAGCTGCAGAAGACACTTGAGCATTATGGTGTTAAAACAGTTTAATTAGAATAAATATAACAGTAAACAATAAAACCATTTAAGAAAAAGACAAACATGCATTTATAAATGCTTCTTATAAGGAATGATACACGGTCATTCTCTGATTATAAAATATATATGACACATTATCTTTTGTTTATAAATCAAAGTTATAATTTGGTGCCCCAGCTACTTGAGTTTTGAGTACGAAATGCCCATTTTGCAGCGCACAGTTAACAAATATACACACATATGCTGAAAATGATAAACTTGGCCTTCAATAATCTACCACGTGCTCTGAAACTACCTTGTTATAATCAATCAAGACCTATCTCTTAAGGACTAAGGATTCAAAAGAGGATTCAAGAGAAGCACAGAAAAGATGTATACCTGTCCTCAAACAGCTTCCAAACTTGTTAGCGAGATCAGTCTAAAATCAAAATAAGAAAATCAAAATAAGTGCTAAACTGAGGAAATGACTATAAAGACAGCTAGGGATGAATAAAGGTAAATCTCTCCGTTGCACAGAGGGATAGGATGAGTAATTGAATCTTACACACTGGGGATGATGAAAGCACAGATGAGGTAATGTTTTGGAAGGGTTTGCAAAGCAGAGGGAGTGATTAGGAAATACGAAGCTAAGTGTGCTTGCTGCCTGACCTTGTGCCTATTCCCTCATCTATATTTACCTGCTGAGTATTTTCCAGTAATATTTTGCCTATATTCTCAATCCTGCCAACTCATTCTTTTCCTGATTTTTAAAAAAATTCTCTTCCTCTCCACTGAGGCTCGGGATGCTGTGATCGATATAAATGACTATTTCCTGTGCCCATCCCTCTTGTTAGATTGCCTTAACATCTTCAGCCTATTCCACATAAATAGGAAGTAAAATGTTGGTGAAACAGTCAACTTCAGTCTACTATGGTAGAATAGGACATGGTAGAATAGGATATACCAGAATTGTTCAAGAAAGAAATTGTCCCTCCAAGATGCTTGTAAATAACCAGGAGCCTTGAGCTATAAAAACATACTTTTTATATCAAATCAGCAGTCTGAATTTTAGGATCAGATACCTTACAACCTTAAAAAAAAAGTTTACATATATCTTTATCTTCTTTTTCCCCAAAAATGTAAGACTCAGAAGGAAAAAAAAAAAAAAAAAGGTATGACAATAACGCAAAACAGGAAGATATGGCAAGTAATAAAATGTTGGAAGTCATAGCATTTTGTTATGAAGTCATAGTTGGAACAGGTCCATCACTGCCTTCACATTTATTTTCATGACCCCTTTCAATGAATCGTCTAGTTTTCCCCCATTTTACCAGAGGTTCCTGCTTGCTCTTGGAGCAGCAGAAAAGCATCTGATTAGTAATCTGACAGGCATTGAAATCTATTTCCCTGAATACATATCTCATTAATGTCAAGACAAAGAAAAATAAACCATCCCCATAAAAGATCATCTGGAAAAAGGCCAGCCTTTTATGCCAGAGTCACTTTATGGGAATGACATTGTGACTAGTATGTTAATGAGGAAATGTTATTTTATTGTTTTAGGTTCTCCAGGACTCAAAACCTTTAGAGAAGTGCATTAACTTTTTCAGCCCACAGGGGGCCCTTTGATGCATTCCTACTGCAGAGAAAGCATCCAAGTTACAATCATTTAAAATTGTATTAAACTGTAGAGTCAATTATCTATCACATTTAAATTGACATCTTCCTGTATTAAAATACCATAGCATCCTGATTTGGAATCTAAAAGAGTCACACTAATTAAACAACATTCTGGAAAGAGTTCCTGAGAATTAATGTGACCTGTCCCTAAATGGAAACTCAATGATATAAGGAGTAAACCCGCTGCTCTTAGAAAATCTTTGATGTTTTAGAAGAATTTTACCCACCAAAAAACTAGCGTCTATCGTTTGTCACTTGTTCACTATATATTTAAATATGTGCTTCCTGACCATACAGGTCTTTATGAATTGATGAGTCATCAGAAGATATCTGGGTTTGGGTAATGTAAAGAGGAAAAAAAATCCTGTGTCTTTGTTGCTCAAATCTTTACCCAGGAAAGGGCTCTACTGAAAACTTTGCTTCTTATTGAGTAAAGCAAAATTCATTGAGCTATTCTTGAGGATGCTCTGGGCGATGATTTGCTCTTTTGCTATTACACTTTAATTGGAAAGCAAAATCACCATTGTTGAGATTTGCAAAAGCATACTTCTCCCAAACACAGGGCTCATTCCCATCTTTTAGGTTTTTATTTGGTTGTAGCTTTTATTATTTAACATTGATTTTCCCTGGTTATGTTGCAGTGCTATTTTCATGGAGACAACGGGGCAGTTTGTGGTTAATTTTGCTTTTTCATTTCAAAAATATTTTGACAATGCATCACTTGGGGGCTTTTACTGCACATTCAAAAGAAGTCTCTGTTGTGGCAGAGGACATGGAGTGGACATATTGTAAAACATAAGTAATAATAACGCTTCCCATTCATATCACATCTATCATCCAGAGGGGCCCAAAGTGCTCCACACACGGCAGGGAAGGATTGTTATACAGCAGGCCTGAAAGTTCACACAATTGTACTGCATAAAATGCCAATCAAATGTCAGTTTCCAGTATTATGCCTAAAATTCTGGGAGCTGAGACATATCCTCTATCTCTAAAGCTGGAAGAAAAAAAAAAAATGTCGACACTTGGTGAGGTGGAAGGTTAGACAGGCCTTGTTAATCTCATTCATTCATTCCAGGCAACCCTCTCTTCATTGCAGAGTGGTTTGGAATGATCAAACTTTGCTTCTGTGCCTGGAGATAAACTTCCTTGATTTAGTCTATGTACATAGCCTCACCTCATTACCCTACTTCACCCCTAGCGCTGGCAATGAAATGTAAGCCAACCACTCTACTTGACCTTCTTCTGTCACTTCAAGATTAGTTGACTGGAACTCCAAGGCCCCTCAGGTGGTAGGAAAAGGCATCTGGCCTTGTTTTTTTTTTTTTTTTTGCCGTACGCGGGCCTCTCACTGTTGTGGCCTCGCCCGTTGTGGAGCACAGGCTCCAGATGCGCAGACTCAGCGGCCATGGCTCACCGGCCTAGCCGCTCCGCGGCATGTGGGATCATCCCGGACCGGGACACGAACCCGTGTGCCCTGCATCAGCGGGCAGGCTCTCAACCACTGCGCCACCAGGGAAGCCCTGGCCTTCTTTGAGTAATATTGGACCCCTTGGTCTTTACTTAAGGCTCATACTTTTCCACCTGATCCCTGTGATTGGTGTCCCATCTTTCTGAGCTTTGCCTCCCTGGTTGCCTTGGTCTCTTGAGTTGCATTAGTCTCCACGTTCCTGTTAGGCCATGAGTCTCCTTAAAATAAATATAAGCCTCACGTTTTCTCCATGCTCAGTGAAACTCCAAGAAGGGAAGGGGACTAAACTTCATTGCACAATTACATTTTCCCTTGAAAACTTTCAACTTCCATTTAGCCAATGTGTATTTACTGTTTGCCTGTATTGTGCCAAATACTGTTTGAAATATTGTCTGCTTGGAGATTTCAGTCTAAGTCTTAGAAAATCCTGCCAGAGAGGTAGTGTTATTCCATCTCACAGAAGAGGAAGCAGAGTCTCAGATTAAGTCTGCGGTTTCATAGATAGAACTTTCTGGGATCAAAAGACATGCTTTGGACAAGCAGTGTGCTTTTGGCCATATGAATCTGTGATTCTCTCTTTGTGTCTCTCACTTGCTGCCTTCTCTATGATTTTTAATAGATTAAAATAATAAATGAAGCCTACAAATCCTTCCTTATCTTTCGTTAATTGTTACTGATGCATGGAACCTTATCATTAAGAAGAACCTTTCATAAATATTATATAGATGGGAGAATAGAGGCCACACACACAGAGTCAGGCATGCTCCTATCTAGCTGAGGTCTTTTTCCTTTAGCAGCAATCCCTGTTTACCTTTCCAGAAGAGGGGAGGCTTTGACCATTTATTATTTCTAAGTTATTGACCATTTTTTCCTCCTTACTCTGTCCACAGTCTCCTGCCTGCCTACCTAAAGTGATATGAGGTCAGAGGAGTTCTCACTACGTGATTGCAAAACTCCCACATGGAAGATAACGCAGACCTTTTTCCCTTCTAGCATTCTTTCCTCACTTTCCATATATCATTAAAGGAAAAGGGAGCAACTCTGATCAGAAAATGTGCAGGTGGATCGTCCCCTTTTGCTAGGACAGTTACACACATTGTACAATCTAGGTACACTTGGAAGCTACAAGGTATACTCAAATAATTGCATTTTTAAAATAGTTGTGGACAAGCAAGAACCTTTTATTCTCCCTACGCAGCCAAAGCCCAGAAGAAATAAACAGAGAAGCGCTGATAATTATTTCTCTGATGTCAATTTAAGGTCAGATACAACAAAATCTCTTTAACGTGATGTAGAACATATCACTGAAAAAGCATTAGATGAGAAAGACAGTCACTGGATAAATTGCAAAACAAGAGACAGGAGTCTTGACTGCACTGGCTGTGATATCGTTACTAAAATAAAGAAGTCTGGCCAATTTTTAATATTTCAGTTAAGATAAGGGCTATTACGTTGGGTTATTTCTTGTTTTTTAATAGGACTTTATGCTAGATTCTTGCCTAGAAAGATTATGAGGAAGCAATAGACAATAGTGGTTAAGAATCCAGTCCCTAGAACCAAGTGGCTGAAGTTCACAGACAGGCTTCACTGGTGCTTATTAAGCATGTGGCATTGGGCAAGTTACTTAACAACTGCTTCGAACGCCATACTTTTGAGATTTTTATGAAGGCTTCATCATGTAAGCATGATCGATCATTAACTCCATTTCTAGCCCCTCTCCTTCTCTTGGAATGGGCTGAAAATTCCAACCTTCTCATAGCGACTTAGTCTTCCTGGTGACCGAATCCCATCCAGGAGTCCACTAAGATTCATCAAAGCAAAAGACACTGCTGTCACCCAGGAAATTCCAAGGGATATAGGAGGTCTGTGCCAGGAACCAGGAGCACAGACCAGCAGGCTTTACTGCTTATTAACCGTGTGACACTGAGCAAGTAATTTAACATCCCTGCCCTTCATCTGTGCACAGATAGTTAGTAAAAATAAAGTTGATGAGATTTAACTCATAACTTCTTGTTAAGAAAATGTCTGAAGCTCTCAACTAGAGAGGTGTTGCCTCAGAGGACATTTGGCAATGACTGGAGATATTTTTGATTGTCACGACTTACTTGTGTGTATGTTGGGAGGTGTGGGGTGTGGGTGTTGTTACTGCCATCTAATAGGTAGAGGTCAAAGATTCAGCTAAACATCCTACAGTACACAGGACAGCCTTCCACAACAAATAATCACTCAACCCAAAATGTCAATTGTGCCAAGGTTGAGAAATCCTGGATTAAATGATGTGACATACATAAAGTCCTCAGAACTCATAGAAAACACCTAGTAAGTGTTAGCCATTGTCATTATTCATTATAAAGCTCAGTTGCCTTGGAGACTATTATTCCTCAAAAAGAATTTTTGGATTTTTACTTTGATAAATAAACGGCATCTTCGTATTAAATCTGATTGCCCCCACCAACACTTCAACTCCATCTATGTTCTGCTGTAACCCCCATCTCACCATTTTCATGTCTTGTTGTTTTGGTTTTTTTTCTGAACACACACTCTTTAAACTAGACACATGTTTATGCTGCCCTAATTACTAGAATTTCAGTACTTTACTTCTGCCATACCTGGATCAGTCTCCTACTAGCTTATCCACATAGCTTCTCCTCTTTAAATTCCTGCTCAAGACTTAGCTCCACATTCAATTTATCTACCTGGTTTTAGCATTCCACCATTCTACCACTCTCCATCTCCTCCACTGTCAGGCATTCATTGAAACTAGCACACAAGTGATGTAATTTCTGCTTCATGTGGGTTTGCTTTATCTCAGAATTAAGGAAGGAAGAAATATCTTTCATTTATTCTGTGCCTGCATGTATATAAATTTTCATGTATATAAAATTAGAATAGAAACAAGTTAAAAAACAAAATTAGGACATACTAAATATCCACCTACCTCCAATTTCTTATGATTCTTTGCCTGCTTCTTTGACTATATTTCTCTATCTTTCGAATAAATGTTGCTACCCTATTTGAAGGAAAGAAATCTTGAAACTGTCGTTGTTTTGAATTCACACATCTTCCAAATAAGGCTGAGCCTACATCTAGAGCTCCCCATGCTTTCTAGAGGCTGGTAATGTATCAATAATAGAGGCTGGCTCTCAGTAATGAGGCAAGAATTTATTTTTATAAAATTATGTAAATACAAGTCAAGTTACCTGCTGGCTCCATTTTTTCCTAGGTAGGCATTACCTGTGATTATAAACATACAGTTGAGTACACACTTAAGTAATACTGTAATTCCACGGCTGACTTAATGTTTGTTCTCAGTTTATCTCAATTTCTCTTCCAAAGTCAATACACAATCCTTTGGGTATCCATGTGACCCTCGCTGTTATTCACTGAACATATTTACTCCTGTGTGTCTGCCAATCTGAATTAATTGGTCATTAAAACAGTTCCTTGTGCAATTTTCAGCAAAGCTCCTAACCTTCCAAAATAAAAAAAGTTTGAAAGATTGAGTTAGGTTTACCGTCTTTTCACGTGGAAATGATTTTGAAATCCTTTGCTAGAGAAAGGCTTTAGGGTTTCTTTCGGTAGTGACTTCATTCAGTGACTCCCAGGAAATATATATTGTGTATGCTTTTGAGAATTTATTGTGTGCTGGCCTGGTCCATGGAGACATCATTCCCTTGAGTAGCTGGGCCTGGTAACCAAAAACACTGTGTAGCAGGACCAGAGACAAACTGGATTTTAGAGTACCTCATGCTCTGGTCTGCTACTGCACCTCAGTCTCTGCCCTCCGGAGACAAGAACCATGCAGATAGGGTCTGTGGGATTCTGACACTGTCAGCAGACTGGTCAGAAAAAGGAGCTAGCAGGAGGTTCTCATAGAGCGAGCCTCCCGGTCCATGGCTCTAGAAGGCTGGTTGCAGATTGGTATTTTTGTCTGCTTATCATTTTCATCAGATCTGACTTGGATTTTAAAAATAGATATAGCTGTAATATCAGGTCCCATGGAAGCCTGTTGAATTCATCAGGAATAAAGAGAAACATTCAAAAGAAATCTTTGGTTTATGGTAGCCAGTATTTCCAAGATGGAACAGAATTTAGCTCGGCCATCCCAGCTAACCTCAGTAAGTACAGGACACCTGAATGTACAGATGAATGTTTGTCTTGCCTATGGAAGTCCACTTCATCCAAATATCGTTTGGTGTTCTCCTTTTGTAAATGTAAATAATTGTTTTTGCTAATGGTTTATTTTCTTTTGTTTTGGACAAAATCGATTTGGGAAATTAAAGCCTGTTTTTCAATTAGAAATAAACAAATTGCACAAAGTAGTTGTATTGCCTACTGTATCCCTAGAATGACTGATTCATGTAAAGAAGGTGCAAAAATACACTTAATCCCATTACAAATTAGAATAATGATCCACAAACCCAGATTATGCCTCAGAGCTCCTGATGTCTTAGAAAGAATAGTGATTTGGGGAATAAAAATTTGAGCCATTGGGCTTCCCTGGTGGCGCAGTGGTTGAGAGTCTGCCCGCTGATGCAGGGGACACGGGTTCGTGCCCCGGTCCTGGAAGATCCCGCATGCCGCGGAGCGGCTGGGCCCTGAGCCTGCACGTCTGGAGCCTGTGTTGCGCAACTGGAGAGGCCGCAACAGTGAGAGGCCCGTGTACCGCAAAAAAAAACAAAAAAACAATTTGAGCCATAATTCTAGATTGATTACAGTAGTTATGCAAATGTAATTATAATTTTCTGCGCAGAAAAACATATTTAAATAGAAAGCACAGCAATGATCTTATTCAGAAGCTACTCTAGTGAATACTTTTACTGTAAAGAAGAGTTTGGTATATTTTAATAATTGTCGGGCAACCATTATGATCGTATTACTGTACTGTGTAATTTTCTTGAATTGGATATGTCTCTCTCTTTGTACGATTTTAATTACCAAAAGTAATGACAAACCTTAGTAAATATGCTAATTGTACACAATAGCAGTTTTCTCCATGCAGGCATAAAATTCTTGAAAGAGTTTTTGCATTTCTAAAGGAAGAATGTGCAGGGAACTCAACTCATACCAAAGCCACTGAGGACAGCTTATATCTGCTCTGAGGTTCATTAAAACGTGGGGTGTCCTCCTCACAGCAAATAAATTTCAAACAAGTTATTTTTTATGCTTTGAGGCTCTAGTTACCTTGACTCTAGCTCTTGTATGATTTACCGAATGAGAGAGTTGGAGAATTTGAACTTGAGCCTAGTCTGATAATGACTTTAAATTAACAATCTGAAGACTTCTCCATTATGTTAGTAATAAAAACTGACTTCCTTTTGGAACTGGTTGGATGACTCTGAGATCTGTGTATGAAAAAAGGTTGTTCAATATGGAGATAGATGTGGCAGGGGATCTGGAGGGCCAGGGGTCAGAGAGCTTTGCTACAAACTAACTCTATATTTGATACAAGTCTTCTTGTTTAAAAAGAAGAGAAAGAGGGATTGTTCAATGATTTCTATAATGCCCTCCATCTCTAATGTTCTTTGAATCCAATCCTAGAGATTCTTCTTGATTTGGTGTCTTTAGTGTGAACCTTCTGTGCTCACTGACTATAGAGATTCTGTCAAAGCCACCAAAGTTCCACTAATGACAAGAGGTCATCAAGAACTATAGTAGTTCTCCTGGCCATGGTGACTTTCCTGAGCTCGTGAAAAGTCTGCACATGAGGTAGAGCCAAAGCTGAACATATTTGGCTATTTCCATAAATATTACTTAAATATTGCAATAATCTAAGGAGACTTTCAGCTAAACTCTTAGTGAATAATTGAACTTTTTGGAAAAAGTAGTAGCATAGGATTATTGATTAAGGCCATGTTGAGCTTTCTGACTCACAGTGATTTGCTAGCTTGCACAGGGGTTTTACATCATTAATTTATTATGAAAAAAATCATCTGGCAATAAACCAGTGGACACAGTTTGCGTATTATTAGACCAATGACAGTTTGCTTCATCAACCAACTAGCTATAGATATGTGAAGATTGGGGAAAGAGCCGTAACACTGAACCCAAAGACACTCTGCAAGGACTTAAAGTTTAGGTTTGAGTGAGTGAGATGGTCCCCACCTGACTTAAGGTCAAGGCTTACACAGCAGCACATAGTTGAACAGCGGAGAGACAGCTGTAAAAGAGTCTTCTCTTTCTGATGTGCCAAAATGGTGAGACATCAGCAGTACAATTTGTTTTCTTTTAATATTTTCAAAAAATGAAAGATATGGGTGTTAAAAAAATAACAGGATATTTAAAAACTTCTCTAATGACAAAAATAAACACAGATCTACAGAAAAAAAATAGAAACTCTTCTACTCACTTGAAAACTTTATAATTAAAATTGATAACACCCTCCCCCAACCAAACACACACACCCTCAGTGACATTATGCTCTGATAATGTAGAGTAATCTGGTTGTTTCAGATAGGAAAAGTGTTGAGTAATTTTATATTTTTTATATAATTAGCAGACCAGAAAGGTAAACTCTAATCCTGAAGTTACCTTTCCCCTCCAATGACTGTTGCCTAACAGATATGTCATCCTATTCCAAGTCACTTAGAAAACCTCGTGATTGGTCAATGCTATTTTTTTTTTAATTGGGGTATAGTTGCTTTATAATGTGTTACTTCCGGCTGTACAGCAAAGTGAATCAGCTACATGTATACATATATCCCCTCTTTTTTGGATTTCCTTCCTGTTTAGGTAACCACAGAGCATTGAGTAGAGTTCCCTGTGCTATACAGCAGGTTCTCATTAGTTATCTATTTTATACATAGCAATGTATATATGTCAATCCCACCCTGTCAATTCATCCCACTCACCCTTTATCCCCTTGGTGTCCATACGTTTGTTCTCTACGTCTCTGTTTCTATTTCTGCTTTGCAAATAGGTTCGTCTGAACCATTTTTCTAAATTCCACATATATGCATTAATATACAATATTTATTTTTCTCTTTCTGACTTACTTCACTCTGTATGACAGTCTCTAGGTCCATCCACATCTCTATAAATGACCCAGTTTTGTTCCTTTTTGTGGCTGAGTAATATTCCATTGTATATATGTGCCGCATCTTCTTTATCCATTTATCTGTCAGTGGACGTTTAGGTTGCTTCCATGTCCTGGCTATTGTAAATACTGCTGCAATGAACATTGGGGTGCATGTGTCTTTTTGAATTATGGTTTTCTCAGGGTACATGCTCAGTAGTGGGATTGCTGGGTCATACAGTAGTTCTATTTTTAGTTTTTTAAGGAAACTTCATACTGTTCTCCATGGTGGCTGTATTAAGTTACATTCCCACTAACAGTGCAAGAGGGTTCCCTTTTCTCCACATCCTCTCCAGCATTTATTGTTTGTAGACTTTTTGATGATGGCCATTGAGGTGACACTTCATTGTAGTTTTGATTTGCATTTCTCTGATAATTAGTGATGTTGAGCATCTTTTCATGTGCCTCTTGGCTATCTGTATGTCTTCTCTGGAGAAATATCTTTTTAGATCTTCTGCCCATTTTTTTGACTGGATTGTTTGTTTTTTTGATACTCAGTTGCATGAGCTGTTTATATATTTGGGAGATTAATCCCTTGTCGTTTGAAAATATTTTCTCCCATTCTGAGGGTTGTCTTTTCATCTTGTTTATGGTTTCCTTTGCTGTGCAAAAGCTTATAAGTTTAATTACGTCCCATTTGTTTATTTTTGTCTTTATTTCCATTACTCAAGGAGGTGGATCAAAAAAGATCTTGCTGTGATTTATGTCAGAGTGGCCTTCCTATGTTTTCCTCTAAGAGTTTGTTGGTGCTGGGAAAGCTGGACGGCTACATGTAAAAGAATGAAATTAGAACATTCCCTAACACCATACACAAAAATAAACTTAAAATGGATTGAAGACCTAAATGTAAGGCCAGACACTATCAGACTCTTAGAGGAAAACATAGGAAGGCCACTCTTTGACATAAATCACAGCAAGATCTTTTTTGACCCACCTCCTTGAGTAATGGAAATAAAAACAAAAATAAACAAATGGGACGTAATTAAACTTATAAGCTTTTGCACAGCAAAAGAAACCATAGACAAGACGAAAAGACAACCCTCAGAATGGGAGAAAATATTTCCATACGATGCCACTGACAAGCGATTAACCTCACAAATATTGAAACAGCTCATGCTGCTCAGTATTAAAAAAAAAAAAAAACCCAATCCAAAAATGGGCAGAAGACCTAAATAGACATTACTCCAAAGAAGACATACAGATGGCCAAGAGGCACATGAAATGCTGCTCAACATCACTAATTATCAGAGAAATACAAATCAAAACTACAATGAGGTACCACCTCACACCAGTTAGAATGGGCGTCATCAGAATATCTACAAACAACAAATGCTGGAGAGGGTGTTGCATTGTTGGTGGAAATGTAAATTGATAGAGCCACTATGGAGAACAGTATGGAGGTTCCTTAAAAAACTAAAAATAAAATTACCATATGGTCCAGCAATCCCACTACTGGGCATATACCCAGAGAAAGCCATAATTCAAAAAGACACATGCACCCCAATGTTCATTGCAGCACTATTTACAATAGCCACGTCATGGAAGCTACCAAAATGCCCATCGACAGATGAATGGATAAAGAAGATGTGTTACATCTATACAATGCAGTATTACTCAGCCATAAAAAGGAATGAAATTGGGTCATTTGTTGAGACGTGGATAGATCTAGAGACTGTCATACAGAGTGAAGTAAGTCAGAAAGAGAAAAACAAACATCGTATGTTAACACGTATATGTGGAACCTAGAAAAATGGTACAGATGAACCAGTTTGCACGGCAGAAATTGAGACGCAGATGTAGAGAACAAACGTATGGACCCCAAGGGGGTAAAATGGCAGGGGGGGTGAGGGTGGAGGTGTGATGAATTGGGCAATTGGGATTGACATGTATACACTGATGTGTATAAAATTGATGAGTAATAAGAACCTGCTGTATAAGAAAATAAAAATTAAAAAATAGAGTTTTATGTACGAATAACATTGAAATGAGATTACTAGATTACATTTGTACATTTTTAGTAATGCAACGAATATGCTCTATGAGCAAAAAAGTCTGAGATTAGGTACTTGAAGTACCTAATTATGGAACAGGGCATTTTATCCATTGCTTGAAAGGTGGGCATATCAACAAGTTGAGATGAGGGAAAGAGCAACTAGGAGGTCAAGGGAGAGAATTCATACAAAGGTTCAGGGAATGACAAAGAATAGGGTTAGGGTGGTGTGTGGAGTGTGTACAGGGGGATATATAACAAAATCTGGGAAAGCACATGGTGGGCAGATGATAGACAACCTGCTAAGGGGTTTAGACTTGTTCTGCAGGCATTAGAGAGCCACTGATTTTTTTTCAAGACAGGGAATGGAATTATTACAAGCTGCGCTTCAGGAAAACAACTCAACCAGCTGGTTGTAAAATGATCTAAGGGAGGGACTGGAAGCCAAGCAACCACTGAAGAGACAATTGCAGTAATTCAAGAAAGAAGTAATGAGAATCAGAACTAGGGTAGTGGCAGTGGGAATGGGTTGTAGGCAAGGGGGACGTTGCTGAATCAGCAGGACTTGTCCACTGATTGAAAGAGGGTTGAGGAGGGGGCGGGTGTGGCCACAGTGAGCGCGGGGCGGGGCCCGGCCAGCCGGGCTCCGAGCTCCCTACAACCGCCCAGAATCAGACTCCTGGACCTGACCCGGAAGCCAAGAAGGGGGTGCGGGCCCGGAAGCAGGAAACCGTGCTGGGTGAGCGCCGGGCACGCGGGCGGCGCTGTCGCCGGAATTAAAGCTGGACTCCCATTCAGGACAAACAGACCTGTAATTCCTGGTGTGATGAGAGAGTGGGATTTGCTGTCCTGAAGTCATTAAGCTTGGGCCCTGGTTCCTCTTCATGAGAGACTAGGGAGGTGGAAGACTTAGAATCTGAGAATAAAAGAAGGGTGCCTCCCGCATGGATGAGAGCCCAGGTGGCTGAAAAGAGGACGGTGCAGGTGAAGACCCCCAAAAGGAGGAGAAGAGCCACGGCGCCAGTGGCTGCAGCAAGACTTCCTGCCGTGAGGACTGTGTACTGCATGAATGAAGCTGAAATCCTGGACGTTGCTCTGGGGATCCTGATTGAGGGCGGAAAACAGGAAAAGCCGTTGGAACAGCTGCCTCTGGCAGGCGCTGATAACCCAGAGCACTCCCCAAACAGCTCAGCGCCACCGTCCCCGAGGCCCGCCCGGAGCAGAAGTGGGGACAGCGAGGACAGCGAGGACGAGGACTGTGGGGAAGACGGCCCTCCTCCGGGGCCTGCGGCTTCTGACGCGGCCTGCGGCAGAGGCCTCGGGGAGGACCAGGATGCGCTCAAATCTGTCAGATTTTTCAGCTAAGGGACAAACTTCCAGGACTTTCTGCCCAGAGTGGCTGAAGGAAGCTGGGTTTCCCTCTTGGCCTGAACGCTGCCCTCAGACTGTCACGGCTTCTGCTCCCAGCTTTGCGCCTCTCTGGGCTGCGCAGACACCTTGGGAAGTGAGGAATCAGAATGAGCTCCCGTTAGAGATCCTCCCTGCACTGTGCTCTCTCCTCGCTCAGAGGGTCTGGGATCCCCACAATCTGTTGTGTTCAGTTACCTGGTTCCAGGGAGATGAGGTTGTGGTGGTCAACTTACTGGAACCAAAGAGTCAATAATTTTTAAAGAAAAACAAGTACGGCTGCTAAATACACTGGAATTCCTACTGTTTGGCCTCCCTAAGGAGGACGCCTATTTTAAAAATAGCTTCCATCACGAGGCAGTCAATCAGTCTGTGAGCCCTTGCTCGTCCAGCGCTGAACCAGACATCGTGCCACAGTGCTGGGCTCCGTCTAGGAGCCTGAGGCTCAGTGTACAGATTGGGAAGCCTCCTGACCAATCAGACAGGCCTCGTCCCCCCGAGCTGCCACCTTTCTTCCACTTGGTGGCCTCGGCCTTGCTGGACAGTCGGAAAGCAAGAGTGGGACAGGAGCCCAAAGGAGGCACCAAGGACAAGACATCACACTAGAGTCTGTGTTTCTGCTTCTGTATTCAGTGTGGCTTTTGACAGGCATAGGGTGAGGCAATCACGTGCTGTACAGGTTTTCAATATATAGGTGCTGAAAAATACACAAAATTCCCCAGTGGGGGAAAAAAAAGAAGAAAGTGAGGGTTGAGAATGAAGAGGGTGGCTATCCAAGTGAAAGGGTGCAGACAGAGGAAGTTCCACAGGCTTAAGTACTTATTGAAGATCCGTTATGTATAAGAACAATGTTAGTCATCGATGACGAAAAAGACAACTAAGGTATGATTTCAGCTTTACTCAACATGTATTTATTGTGTTATTTCAATAGCACAAGGTTAGTGGTTAACTAATACTTTCAAGAAGTTCTCTGCAGTGCAAAACAGATTCCAATAAAACCAACAAGTCAAACTGTGATGAAAATAATAGCCTTGGCAGTAAGTTTTTCTCAGGTGACGAATTAGCGGAAAAACATTCGAAGCAGGGGCTTCAGCATGAGCGAAGGTCTATAGTTGTGAACATGCACAGTGTTTTAGAGAATTTGGTGCAGACACAGGGTAATTAGAACGCAGGGAATAGTAGAAGATGAGGATGGGAGTAATTTAGAGTAGATGTTTAGAGAATATTGGATACGCCACAAAAGAGGTTAGACTATAATTCTCTGGGTAATGGGATGCTCTGGAAGAGTGTGGTTTTGTTGTTTGTTTTATTTTTAGCAGTAACGTGAAATTGTTTGCGTTTTCGAAAGATAACACTGGTGAAGAGTGGATGGTCGAGTCAACAGTATGAAACCTGAAGCCATTGGATACCAGTGAGTAGATTCTCACAATTATCCAGGTAGACAATGCTGTTCATGGCCTGAAGAAAAACAGTGGGCTGGTAAAAAGGGGGAAAAAATTTAGAGCCATTTCAGAGGTGAAGCACGTTTGCATCCTCTCAAGTATTAGGAATCAAAATCTAACACTTGTATAAAAGTCTATCTCTTCTTTAAACATAATCGCCTTTTCTGCTCCCCACAGTATATCATAGTTTTGTTCTGCATAGCATTCGGTTATATTAACATTATGGTTCCTTCCGGCCAGTTTCCTACTATCTTTTCACAGTGGGTAGTTACATTATGAGGATTATTTTGTCTGGCACTTGATAAGAACATGATCTATCGATTGATAATTCCTTTATTGTATTCTTTGCAGCAGGAATACTAAATAAATTTAAAATATTCAATAATGAACTAAGAAAAAAGATAGTTTTATGAAGCATTTATCATTCCGTTGGTTACTGTGGATTATTACTGGCTGCAGGGCGACAGCCTACCCCACTGTTTTCTACACTGTGGTGCCCTCGTGATGCCATGTTTAAACAATGAGCTTTTCAAGCTGTGGATCTGTGGAATGCTGAAAATGTTTCCAGCGCTTTAGCAATGAGATGGGCAATAAGCTTTTACCTCCCTCTGTCTTTCCTGCAGAATTCTAAATTATTTTAATTTGCACTTTAGATGCATATAATAAGAAATGAATATGAATAATCTGTGATGATGTTTGGGAGACAGAATGTACCTAATATTCTCTGCCCGGACCATAATTCAGAGTGTCAAATTACCTACATTATTATTACAAACTAGTGTGTGTTAATTCACCTATCTTCAAGTTGTTGATTTGAGAGGCAAAGGAAGCGGGGAAGAGAGAGTAAAGAGATGGCTTTGAAAAACTGTGAATTTTCAGAGGAAGAATATAAATAAGCAATTCAAGATTGAATACGGAAACCCCACTTTTGTGAGCCATAAAATTTTGATATGCCAAGTAGCCTAAATTGGGAATACTGAAAAGACTCAAGAGAACTACAGCAACCACTAAACACAAAAATAATTTGCCTCCCCCCAAAAATGTCTCTTACAAATTGACACCAGAGAGTGCCACATTTTTTAAAATATATGTCCTTGTGAGTTTTGAAAGACTAAGAAATGGATTGCATAATGACAGACGCTTATTACAGAGTACAATAAATATTTTATTATAACTGAAAGAGTCATGAAACACAAGTCTTTCCTCAGGTTCAAGGGTTTATATAAAATGCCTATCTGACCCTGTCACTGCCCTGCTTCAAAGCTTTAAGGTGCCTGAGTTCCTTAAAATGAACTACAAGGTTCTTTCTGATCTAACCCCTGCCTATCTCTTCATCTTCTTTTATCTCTACCGTCTCACCAGTGTAAACTTTGTACTCCAGCAATAATCTACTTGCCCTTCCTTCATCCAATTCACCATGCCTTTTCCTGACCCTCTAGATTTCTTCTTATAGTGCAAATCAATCCTTATTGCATTGTGTTTAAATTGTACATTTCTAGCTCTCCAACTAGATTTCGTCAAGAAATATTTCTGGGCTTCCCTGGTGGCACAGTGGTTGAGAGTCCGCCTGCCGATGCAGGGGACACGGGTTCGTGCCCCGGTCTGGGGAGACCCCACATGCCGCGTAGCTGCTGGGCCCGTGAGCCATGGCCGCTGAGCCTGCGCGTCCGGACCCTGTGCTCCGCAACGGGAGAGGCCACAGCAGTGAGAGGCCCGCGTACCGCAAAAAAAAAAAAAAAAAGAAATATTTCTAAATGAGAGGGGGCATCTGTTAAGCCAAGGGGAACCAAAATGTTCCATCCTTGATATTCTATCTGAAATAACATAAAAGTGTATACTGTTCGTTATGTCTAGAAATACCTTGTGGAATTGCTCATCATTTCTGACCCATAGCCCCCCGGGGATTACTGGAAATATTATCTGTTTCAGATGTAATCCTCAAAGATCACTATGTTATGGTTTGTAAGTTTTAAAACAAGGTTGTAAAAAATTAATAAACAATTTTAAAGTTTACAATTGACTTCAGGAAAATTGAGTTAAACATGTGAATCAAAAAGACACATCAGTGTTCAAGGATGGCCTATGTGCCCATTTATATTGAATATTTTGCAAATTATTTTTTTGGATAACTGCTTTGCAGCTTCAAGGAGGTTGCCAACAGATTTTATCAACTTTCAAATAAGGAGGAATGGATATTACAGGGATTGAGAATAAATATTACATCGACAAGATTAGACACTCATTTCCTCACACTGGCAAAATGTAATAGAGACATCACAAATTTAAGAAATAAAATGGCTTTCTGAAGTAGCAGAAATTCATGGTTGGCATTATGAATATAGATGCTTAACAGGAGTAAGGAAATATACAAATTGCCTTTTGTGATGTTGTTCCAAAGTTGAAAGCAAAGGAGCTGCATGATCTTAACAAGCTATATCTTCCCCCCATGCATCTGTGCTCTCAGGCATAGCTTAAAACAGTCGCACTAGAATTAGGGTCAGAAGATGTGTAGCCTGCATGCCACCTCTGCCACTATCCCCTCTTGTGCCCATAGCAGACAGTGATGGATAATTAATTGGAATACTCTCTTCCACTGAGCCTCAGAACCCTACTCAACAATTTAGAAAACCACTGCTCTTATACAGGAGTTGACTAGGAGAAAAACTAACTTGTTTTCCAGTTCTCAAATTCCGTGAATCCCTCAGTCTAAACTCTAAATCATAAGCAAGCTCCTCCTTTGGAATGGGCAATATGAGATAGCTTCTGATATGATAAAGAACTTGAGGCTTTTTTAATGTTTACCTAGATTCCTTTGAGCTTTCCAGACTTTCTGCAATATCACTGCCTTGTATTTGTTCTGCTTTTGTAACTTTTCCCCAGAACTTCATTTTCATTTATTATTCATCTCTTCCCTGACCCCAACCCTGTGAGGTCAGTAGAGCACAGAGTTAAGCTAACTCATCTGTGTCATCTTTAGTCCTACAACCAGCAATAAGCCAAGCCCAAACCAGTACACGAATACCTTGACTCCCAGTCTGTTTCTCTGGAATGGCAAAGTGGAGCAAACAGATGAGGGAAGGAGGATGGAAACTCCTCAGAAAACCAGTGCTATTCAGGGTAAGCCGTGTCAGCAAAGCCTACTAAACTTTGACATTACACAACAAATGTTTCGGTCTCCCATTCCCACTCTCAAAAAGGCTGTTGAGTTCATACTTTTTTGCTAAAAATTCTGAACTGGGAACCGAAGCTAGGAAAACGAACATCACTGACATCCTAATACTCTTGCCATTCACGAAGGCCAAAAGCTAAAGTCAGGCCAGGAGGACAAGTGTAGACCAGAGTTAGAGCGTTCTCAGTGTAATTAACAAAGACAGACTTAGCAATGTCTTTGACCAGGCCACACCTGTCCAGCCTGGAACTAACACTGGACTCACAATGCTTAGTACAGTCAAGTATCAGAAAAATATACCAGGACACTGAAAAAATTTAAACTTTTCCACATCTTACTATTCTTTTCTCTGAATTTTACATGGAGGTATATGTATTGGTTTTCTATTAATGCGTAACAAATGCAAAAAACTTACAGGCTTAAAACAGTACACATTTATTATCTCATGGTTTCTGTGGGTCAGGAGTCAAGGCATGGCTAACCGGGCTGTCTGCTCAGGCTATCAGAAGATTGCAGTCACAGTGTTTGGCTTGCCGTTTTCCTTTCTAGAATCTTAGCAGCATCTTCCCAGCTTAAACAGTCGCGAGAACTCAATTCTGTGTGGTTGTAAGACTGAGGCTCTCAGCTCCTAGAGGCCACCTGCAGTTCCCTGCCATGTGACCCTTCCATAGGCAGTTCACATCATAGGAGCTTGCTTCTTCAAGGCCAGTCCCCTAAGACTCCAGTCCTCTAAGACTCAGTCTTTATAACCTAATCTGGGGTGTGACACATTTGCTGTTTTATATTAGCTAGAAACCGGTCATGGGACCTGCCTACATTCAAGGGGAGGGGATTACCAAAAGCCTTGGATACCAGGAGGCAGAAATTGTCAGAGATCTCTCTCAGGTCTGTCTGCAACAGTATGTGTGTACTAAAAAGGAAAAATAAAATTATATGTTAGTACTTAAATAGAACTTAGTTTGTGCCAATTTCTTATTTTCATCTAGTAGCTTACTTAATTTTCACCACTATCTGATGAGTGAATATTACTATTATTGTCTTCATTTTATAGAAGAAGAAACTGAGGCAGAGTTCAAGTGACTTGTGCAAAGCACACAATTGGTCAGAGGTAAAATAGGAACGTGAATGCAGATAATCTGGCTGCAGAGCCCATCTTTTTTTTCTTCTCTCAAATAGCATTTTTATTTTTTTCTCCATTCTATAATTTTTTCTAACATTTTTATTGGAGTAAAATTGCTTTACAATGGTGTGTTAGTTTCTGCTGTATAACAAAGTGAATCAGCTATATGTATACATATATCCCCATATCCCCTCCCACTTGCGTCTCCCTCCCACCCTCCCTATCCCACCCCTCTAGGTGGTCACGAAGCACCGAGCTGATCTCCCCGTGCTATGTGGCTGCTTCCCACTAGCTATCTATTTTACATTTGGTAGTGCATATATGTCCATGCCACTCTCTCACTTCATCCCAGCTTACCTCTCCCCCTCCCTGTGACCTTAAGTCCATTCTCTACGTCTGCATCTTTATTCCTGTCCTGCCCCTAGGTTCTTCAGAACCTTTTTTTTTTTTAGATTCCATATATATGTGTTAGCATATAATATTTGTTTTTCTCTTTCTGACTTACTTCACTCTGACAAAATCCAGGTCCATCCACCTCACTGCAAATAACTCAATTTCATTTCTTTTTATGGTTGAGTGATATTCCATTGTATATATGCTGCAGCCATGGCCCACGGGCCCAGCCGCTCCGCAGCACGTGGGATCCTCCCGGACCAGGGCACGAACCCGTGTCCCCTGCACCGGCAGGCAGACTCTCAACCACTGCACCACCAGGGAAGCCCACATGTCTCTTTTTGAATTACGATTTTCTCAGGGTGTATGCCCAGTAGTGGGACTTCTGGGTCATATGGTAGTTCTATTTGTAGTTTTTTAAGGAACCTCCATACTGTTCTCCATAGTGGCTGTATCAATTTACATTCCCACCAGCAGTGCAATAGGGTTTCCTTTTCTCCACACCGTCTCCAGCATTTATTGTTTGTAGATATTTTTATGACGGCCATTCTGACGAGTGTGAGAGGTGATAACTCATTGTAGTTTTCATTTGCATTTCTCTAACGATTAGTGATGTTGAGCATCCTTTCATGTGTTTGTTGGCAATCTGTTTATCTTCTTTGGAGAAATGTCTGTTTAGGTCTTCTGCCCATTTTTGGATTGGGTTGTTTTTTTTTTTTAATATTGAGGTGCGTGAGCTGCTTGTAAATTTAGCAGATTAATCCTTTGTCAAATGCTTCATTTGAAAATATTTTCTCCCACTCTGAGGGTTGTCTTTTCGTCTTGCTTATGGTTTCCTTTGCTGTGCAAAAGCTTTGAAGTTTCATTAGGTCCCATTTGTTTATTTTTGTTTTTATTTCCATTTCTCTAGGAGGTGGGTCAAAAAGGATCTTGCTGTGATTTATGGCATAGAGTGTACTGCCTAGGTGCTCCTCTAGGAGTTTTATAGTGTCTGGCCTTATATTTAGGTCTTTAATCCATTTTGAGTTTATTTTTGTGTACAGTCTTAGGGAGTGTTCTAATTTCATTATTTTACATGTAGCTGTGCATTTCTCCCAGCACCGCTTATTGAAGAGGCTGTCTTTCTCCATTGTATACTCTTGCCTCCTTTGTCAAAGATAAGGTGACCATCTGTGCATGGGTTTGTCTCTGGGCTTTCTATCCTGTTCTGTTGATCTATATTTCTGTTTTTGTGCCAGTACCACACTGTCTTGATTACTGTAGCTTTGTAGTATAGTCTGAAGTCAGGGAGCCTGCTTCCTCCAGCTCTGTTTTTCTTTCTCAAGATTGCTTTGGCTATTCGGGGTCTTCTGTGTTGCCATACAAATTGTGAAACTTTTTGTTCTAGTTCTATGGAAAATGCCATTGATAGTTTGATAGGGATTGCATTGAATCTGTAGATTGCTTTGGGTAGTATAGTCATTTTCACAATGTTGATTCCTCCAATGCAAGAATATGGTATATCTGTCCATCTGTTTGTATCGTTTTTAATTTCTTTCATCACTGCCTTATAGTTTTCTGCATACAGGTCTTTTGTCTCCTTAGGTAGTTTTATTCCTAGGTATTTTATTCTCTTTGTTGCAGTGGTAAATGGGAGTGTTTCCTTAATTTATCTTTCACATTTTTCATCATTAGTGTATAGGAATGCAAGAGATTTCTGTGCATTAATTTTGTATCCTGCTACTTTACCAAATTCATTGATTAGCTCTAGTAGTTTTCTGGAAGCATCTTTAGGATTCTCTATGTATAGTATCATGTCATCTGCAAACAGTGACAGCTTTACTTCTTTTCTGATTTGGATTCCTTTTATTTCTTTTTCTTCTCTGGTTGCTGGGGCTAAAACTTCAAAAACTATGTTGAATAATAGTGGTGAGAGTGGGCAACCTTGTCTTGTTCCTGATCTTAGAAGAAATGGTTTCAGTTTTTCACCATTGAGAACGATGTTGGCTGTGGGTTTGTCATATATGGGCTTTATTATGTTAAGATAAGTTCCCTCTATACCTACTTTCTGGAGGGTTTTTATTGTAAATGGGTGGTGAACTTTGTCGAAAGCTTTTTCTGCATCTATTGAGATGATCATTTGGTTTTTCTCCTTCAGTTTGTTAATATGGTGTATCAGATAGATTGATTTGTGTATATTGAAGAATTCTTGCATCCCTGGGATAAACCCCAGTTGATCATGGTGTATGATCCTTTTAATGTGTTGTTGGATTCTGTTTGCTGGTATTTTGTTGAGGATTTTTGCATCTATATTCATCCATGATATTGGCCTGTAGTTTTCTTTTTTTGTGACATCTTTGTCTGGTTTTGGTATCAGGGTGATGCTGGCCTCGTAGAATGAGTTTTGGAGTGTTCCTCCCTCTTTTGTATTTTGGAAGAGTTTGAGAAGGATAGGTGTTAGCTCTTCTTTAAATGTCTGATAGAATTCGCCTGTGAAGCCATCTTGTCCTGGGCTTTTGTTTGTTGGAAGATTTTTAATAACAGTTTCAATTTCAGTGCTTGCGATAGGTCTGTTTTTATTTTCTGTTTCTTCCTGGTTCAGTCTCAGAAGGTTGTGCTTTTCTAAGAAGTTGTCCATTTCTTCCAGATTGTCCATTTTATTGGCATATAGTTGCTTGTAGTAATCTCTCATGATCCTTTGTATTTCTTCAGTGTCAGTTGATACTTTGCCTTTTTTCATTTTTAATTCTGTTGACTTGAGTCTTCTCCCTTTTTTTCTTGATGAGCCTGGCTAATGATTTATCAATTTTGTTTATCTTCTCAAAGAACCAGCTTTTAGATTTATTAATCTTTGCTATTGTTTCCTTCATTTCTTTTTCATTTATTTCTGATCTGATGTTTATGATTTCTTTCTTTCTGCTACCTTTGGGGTTTTTTTGTTCTTCTTTCTCTAATTGCTTTAGGTGTAAGGTTAGATTGTTTATTTGAGATGTTTCTTGTTTCTTGAGTTAGGATTGTATTGCTATAAACTTCCCTCTTAGAACTGCTTTTGCTGCATCCCATAGGTTTTGGGTCATCGTGTTTTCATTGTCATTTGTTTCTAGGTATTTTTTTGTTTCCTCTTTGATTTCTTCAGTGATCTCTTGGTTATTTCATAGTGTATTGTTTAGCCTCCATGTGTTTGTGTTTTTTACAGTCTTTTTCCTGTAATTCATATCTAGTCTCATAGCATTGTGGTCAGAAAAGATACTTTATACGAGTTCAATTTTTTTTAATTTACCAAGGTTTGATTTTTGACCCAAGATATGATTTATCCTGGAGAATATTTCATGAGCACTTGAGAAGAAAGTGTATTCTGTTGTTTTTGGATGGAATGTCCTATAAATATCAATTAAGTCCATCTTGTTTAATGTGTCATTTGAAGCTGTGTTTCCTTATTTATTTTCATTTTGGATGATATGTCTATTGGTGAAAGTGGGGTGTTGAAGTCCCCTACTATGATTGTGTTACTCTTGATTTCCCCTTTTATGGCTGTTAGCATTTGCCTTATTTATTGAGGTGCTCCTATGTTGGGTGCATAAATATTTACAATTGTTATATATCTTCTTCTTGGATTGATCCTTTGATCATTATGTAGTGACCTTTTTTGCCTATTATAATAGTCTTTATTTTAAAGTCTATTTTGTCTGATACAAGAATTGCTACTCCTGCATTGTTTTGATTTCCATTTTCATGGAATATCTTTTTCTATACCCTCACTTTCAGTCTGTATGTGTCCCTAGGACTGAAGTGGGTCTCTTGTAGACAGCATATATACGCGTCTTTTTAGGGAAGTTTTCCACTATAATCTCTTCAAATATTTTCTCAGAACTTTTCTTTTTCTCTTCTTCTGGGACCCGTATAATTCGAACGTTGGTGCGTTTAATGTTTCCCCAGAAGGCTCTGAGACTGTCCTCAATTCTTTTCATTCTTTTTTCTTTATTCTACTCTGCAGTAGTTATTTCCA
>NW_020174013.1:12710543-12714547 GCF_003031525.2 Neophocaena asiaeorientalis asiaeorientalis | reverse complement strand
ATTTTTAATTTCATTTATTGCATTGTTCATCATTGTTTGCTCTTCAGTTCTTCTAGGTCCTTGTTAAACGTTTCTTGTATTTTCTCCATTCTATTTCTAAGGTTTTGGATATCTTTACTATCATAACTCTGAATTATTTTTCAGGTAGACTGCCTATTTCCTCTTCATTTGTTTGTTCTGGTGGGTTTTTACCTTGCTCCTTAATATGCTGCATATTTCTCTGTCTTCTCATTTTGCTTAATTTACTGAGATTAGGGTCTCCTTTTTGCAGGCTGCAGGTTCGTAGTTCCCGTTGTTTTTGGTGTCTGCCCACAGTGGGTATGGTTGGTTCAGTGGGTTGTTTAGGCTTCCTGGTGGAGGGGACTGGTGCCTGTGTTCTGGTGGGTGGGGCTGGATCTTATCTTTCTGGTGGGCAGGGCTGCATCCAGTGGTTTGTTTTGGAGTGTCTTTGAATTTAGTATGATTTTAGGCAGCCTCTCTGCTAATGGATGGGGTTTTGTTCCTGTCTTGCTAGTTGTTTGGAATGGGGCATCTATCCCTGAAGCTTGCTGGCCGTTGGGTGGAGCTGGGTCTTAGCGTTGAGATGGAGATCTTTGGGAGAGCTCTCGCCGATTATATTATGTGGGGCCGGGAGGTCTCTGGTGGTCCAGTGTCCTGAACTTTGCTCTCCCCCCTCAGCGGCTCAGGCCTGACACCCGGCCAGAGCACCAAGACCCGTCAGCCACACGCTTCAGAAGAAAAGGGAGAAATAAAGAAGGAAAATAATTAAAATTTAAAAATTAAAAAAATTATTAAAATTAAATAGTAATTTTAAAAAAGAGAACAACCAAACCAATAAAGAAATCTACCAATGATTACAAGAGCTAAAAGCTATTCTAAGGTAAACATAAAAATCAGAAACAAGTCAATCGCAGACAGTAAACCCCAAGTCTACAGTTGCTCCCAAATTCCATCCCCTCAATTTTGGTTGATTCATTGTCTTTTCAGGTATTCCACGGATGCTGGGTATCTCAAGTTGATTGTGGGGATTTAATCCTCTGCTCCTAAGGCTGCTGGGAGATATTTCCCTTTCTCTTCTTTGTTCGCACAGCTCCTGGGGTTCAGCTTTGGTGTTGCCCCCACCTCTGTGTGTAGGTTACACTCAGGCTTCTGTTCCGCCCAGACCAGATGGGTTTAAAGCAGCACTGATTGGGGGCTCTGGCTCACTCATGCCAGAGGGAGGGAGGGGTACAGTAGTTATAATTGGAATGCCGGGTGAGCCTGTGATGGCAGAGGCCAGAATGACTTTGCAACAGCCTTGTTGGAGCATTTAATCCATTTACATTTAAGGTAATTATCGATATGTATGTTCCTGTTACCATTCTCTTAATTGTTTTGGGTTTGTTATTGTAGGTCTTTTACTTCTCTTGTGTTTCCTGCCTAAAGAAGTTCCTTTAGCGTTTGTTGTAAAGCTGGTGTGGTGGTGCTGAATTCTCTTAGCTTTTGCTTGTCTGTTAAGGTTTTAATTTCTCCGTCGAATCTGAATGAGATCCTTGCTGGGTAGAGTAATCTTGGTTGTAGGTTTTTCCCTTTCATCACTTTAAATATGTCCTGCCACTCTCTTCTGGCTTGCAGAGTTTCTGCTGAAAGATCAGCTGTTAACCTTATGGGGATTCCCTTGTATGTTATTTGTTGTTTTTCCCTTGCTGCTTTTAATATTTTTTCTTTGTATTTAATTTTTGATAGTTTGATTACTATGTGTCTTGGCATGTTTCTCCTTGGATTTATCTTGTATGGGACTGTCTGCACTTCCTGGACTTGATTAACTATTTCCTTTCCCTTATTAGGGAAGTTTTCCACTATAATCTCTTCAAATATTTTCTCAGAACTTTTCTTTTTCTCTTCTTCTGGGACCCATATAATTCGAACGTTGGTGCGTTTAATGTTTCCCCAGAAGGCTCTGAGACTGTCCTCAGTTCTTTTCATTCTTTTTTCTTTATTCTGCTCTGCAGTAGTTATTTCCACTATTTTATCTTCCAGGTCACTTTTCCGTTCTTCTGCCTCAGTTATTCTGCTACTGATTCCTTCTAGAGAATTTTTAATTTCATTTATTGCATTGTTCATCATTGTTTGCTCTTCAGTTCTTCTAGGTCCTTGTTAAACGTTTCTTGTATTTTCTCCATTCTATTTCTAAGGTTTTGGATATCTTTACTATCATAACTCTGAATTATTTTTCAGGTAGACTGCCTATTTCCTCTTCATTTGTTTGTTCTGGTGGGTTTTTACCTTGCTCCTTAATATGCTGCATATTTCTCTGTCTTCTCATTTTGCTTAATTTACTGAGATTAGGGTCTCCTTTTTGCAGGCTGCAGGTTCGTAGTTCCCGTTGTTTTTGGTGTCTGCCCACAGTGGGTATGGTTGGTTCAGTGGGTTGTTTAGGCTTCCTGGTGGAGGGGACTGGTGCCTGTGTTCTGGTGGGTGGGGCTGGATCTTATCTTTCTGGTGGGCAGGGCTGCATCCAGTGGTTTGTTTTGGAGTGTCTTTGAATTTAGTATGATTTTAGGCAGCCTCTCTGCTAATGGATGGGGTTTTGTTCCTGTCTTGCTAGTTGTTTGGAATGGGGCATCTATCCCTGAAGCTTGCTGGCCGTTGGGTGGAGCTGGGTCTTAGCGTTGAGATGGAGATCTTTGGGAGAGCTCTCGCCGATTATATTATGTGGGGCCGGGAGGTCTCTGGTGGTCCAGTGTCCTGAACTTTGCTCTCCCCCCTCAGCGGCTCAGGCCTGACACCCGGCCAGAGCACCAAGACCCGTCAGCCACACGCTTCAGAAGAAAAGGGAGAAATAAAGAAGGAAAATAATTAAAATTTAAAAATTAAAAAAATTATTAAAATTAAATAGTAATTTTAAAAAAGAGAACAACCAAACCAATAAAGAAATCTACCAATGATTACAAGAGCTAAAAGCTATTCTAAGGTAAACATAAAAATCAGAAACAAGTCAATCGCAGACAGTAAACCCCAAGTCTACAGTTGCTCCCAAATTCCATCCCCTCAATTTTGGTTGATTCATTGTCTTTTCAGGTATTCCACGGATGCTGGGTATCTCAAGTTGATTGTGGGGATTTAATCCTCTGCTCCTAAGGCTGCTGGGAGATATTTCCCTTTCTCTTCTTTGTTCGCACAGCTCCTGGGGTTCAGCTTTGGTGTTGCCCCCACCTCTGTGTGTAGGTTACACTCAGGCTTCTGTTCCGCCCAGACCAGATGGGTTTAAAGCAGCACTGATTGGGGGCTCTGGCTCACTCATGCCAGAGGGAGGGAGGGGTACAGTAGTTATAATTGGAATGCCGGGTGAGCCTGTGATGGCAGAGGCCAGAATGACTTTGCAACAGCCTGAGGCGTGCTGTGTTTTCTCCCGGGGAAGTTGTCCCTGGATCACGCGACCCTGCCAGTGGCGGGCTGCAAAGGCTCCCGGGAGGGGAGGTGTGGATGGTGACCTGTGTTCGCACACAGGCTTCTTGGTGGCTGCAGCAGCAGCGTTAGCATTTCATGCCCATCTCTGGTGTCCAAGCTGATAGCCACCGCTCACGCCCGTCTCTGGAGCTCTTTTAGGCGGTGCTCTGCCTTCTCTGGGCAGACAGGGAAGGAATCCCCTCTCCACACGCACCCCAAAACAGTGGTCTCTTGCCTCTGAGGCAGGTCCATACTTTTTCCCAGACTCCCTGCTGGCTAACTGTGGCACACTAACCCCCTTCAGGCTGTGTTCACGCAGCCAACCCCAGTCCTCTCCCTGGGATCTGACCTCATCCAATGGCCCGAGCCTCAGCTCCCAGCCCCCGCCCGCCCCGGCAGGTGAGCAGACAAGACTCTCAAGCTGGTGAGTGCTGGTTGGCACCAGTCCTCTGTGCGGGAATCTCTCCACTTTGCTCTCTGCACCCTTGTTGCTGTGCTCTCCTCCGTGGCTCTGAAGCTTCCCCCTCCTCCCGCCCACCCCCATCTCCACCGGTGAAGGGGCTTCCTAGTGTGTG
>NW_020174013.1:12706938-12709828 GCF_003031525.2 Neophocaena asiaeorientalis asiaeorientalis | reverse complement strand
GGGGGGAGGAAGGTGATGCCCACTTCTTATTCCCCCGCCATCTTGAAATCCCCCCCCCCATCTTCTTAACACATTATACATCGCTCTGTGATGATAGCTAACTCTTTTATAGCACCCTCTAAGTGCTTTACGTATTTTAATTCATTTCAGCCTCCAGTGATTGCACAGGTTTAATATGCATCCTGTTTATCCCCTTTAATTTTGACAAGCTGAAAGAGACCATAAAATTTAAACTTGAATATGATTGCTTTCCATGGAAGTCGTAATACATACTATTTATTGAGTGGTCGTTTTGCTAAACAATCCATAAATATTATTTCATTTATCCTATAACCTCTCTGGGAGGTAGATATTATGATCCACGTTTTGTGATGAGGACACTGAAATTAGAGACATTAAATAGCCATGATTTCTTGGGCTGGGGCTCAAAACCAGTTCTCTTCGAGTCGGAAGCCCAGCTTACCATAACTGTGGTCTGCGATTTATAAGGCACTGCCAAGCTTGTACATCTTCTGTTTCAGCAAAATGTGCTGACTTGTTGGATTTGTTTTGTTGTGGGAAGAAAATAAAAATTTTATATCTTTTTTTATCTTATCTGAAATCGAGCTTCTGTTGTCTGACTTTCACTATTGAACAACTCCTGGTTGACCAAGAAAGCAAATGTGGGAACTTCATTCTGTGGCTGTCTGTCACACATTCTGCCAGAGCTCATCTGTAACTCCAGAATGTCTTCCTCGCCCATGTTGTGCTCAGACTTCTGAGCTGATTTCCAGTCATTTTTACAGTGAACAGTCTGTAGGGTCGGGAAAGGCAGATCCTTCCCCCCTAAGTGTGCCTTTCATCACATTGATATCCTGTGATTGGGAGAAATGCTTCTAGACTGTAGAATATCATCTAGAGCTATTTTCTTATTCTCTGTTATTTAGGAATATGGTGGTACAGAGTGGCTTCATAGAAATCTCTCTAAATTATGTTGACTGCCTTATTTTATCCCTTACCTTTCCTCCTGAACACCTGTCATTGATTCCATTCAGAATTCCACAGAGGTAGACACTGATTTAATTAAAGCTGTGGAGTAAGTAGCAGATTGTTTGCTAGATTAAATTAGTAAAATGGTATTGCGTCAAAATCTAGCATGATGTTTGCTTTCATTGATACTATTACTTAGATATTTGAATCATCTCTAGTTAGACAATTTTCATTACACAGATGTTTAATGGAGACTGAGACTTTGTTTTATTCTTTCCCAACTAGATTATAAATCCTGTCTTCCCTTGGAAAGAAACACAGTATAGATTCAAAGGAGCTGCCAAATTGATTTTTGTGTTTGTCCTGCTTTAGCCCTGACTGGTTCTGTAGCTTGTATTTTTAGTGGGGATTTTCTGTGCACATTGGTTCCTCATATCAGGCTAGAAGCAGCTTATCACTATGGAGAAACTTTACAGCCCAGGTACAGGAAAGCTGTTAGCGATTATTCAGGAGAAGTTCACTGCTAGCATAACATGATGTAGAGGTACTCATAGGGCCTCTATGTAAATCTGTCGCTTGCTTTGTCATTAAAAGCCAAAAAGTCTTCTTTAATGGCTTCATTCCATTACATATAGAGTTGGATTTCTGTTAAAAATTCAAACTCGCCTTAGGGTGGAGGTAAGAAATAGCTCTTTAAGCCATAGTCAGTCATTTACATTTTAGTGTAAATTAATCTCAGACTCTTTCTCCAGAGGAGGTTTTGGAAGTTAAAGAATGTGTAGATGGTATATGTTCAAATTTGTGCCTGTGTGTGTGTGCATGTGTGTTCTATTAGGTATGTGTGTGTGGGTAGGGAAACTAGGAAGGGCTGTGTATAGCACACGGAGGCAGGAACTCTGAGACCAAACTTTACTTTCTTAGCAGTTTATTAGAACTTGACATGGATATATTTGATTATGGTATTGCTTCACTTCCTGATCAATTATCTGAGTCCTTATCTAGTATAGGAAGTATTACTTCCAGATTCATTTCCTCATTATTTATCACACAATAAAGAATCTGATATTATATAGAAACTACCTTATAGTTTTTAATTCTCCAATCTTTACATTTATTCAAAAATCATTTTTTGAGCAAAGCATAGTATTAAGGAATACACAGATACATAAGACTTGGTTCTTCTTCCAGTTTAGTACCTGACATGTCTAAATAACAACAATTTGTAAAGACACATGTTCCACAGAGAGGCAGAAATTAAGTTCTATGCCAGTGTAAAGAAGAGAGATGCAGTTTGTATGGTCAGGTCAGGGGATGGGCATATTGATAAGGGAAGTCATTTTGGAGATATTAAATTTAATGTCCATAATCTAAATTGTTAGGACTTATTTGTAGGAGAGTAGTCTTTAATCCCTCCCTCCGAACTAGTTTACCTTTAGTTTAGACATAATTCTAAAATGACATGATTATCTAACATCTTGCCACTCAAAATGTGTTTCAAGGATTGGCAGCATGGGTATTACCTGGGAGCCGGTGAGAAATGCAGAATTTTAGTTTCTGTCTTAGAACTACTGGATCAGAATCTGCATTTTAAGAAGACCCCGGAGTGAACTGTAGCACATTAAAGTTCAGTAAGCACTGGCCCAATACCCCAGCACAGAGTAGTTTCCCAGAGCTTTGGCACATTGGGAATGTCTTGCTTTATTGGTTAGGAGTTGATGGAAACAGGTAGGCTGACTACAATGAGTGTAGTAAATAAAAGCCAACTAATGTATACATCATGCCCATGAGAAAGGCCCAAGAAAATTTATAAACAGCTGACTCAAAATGGAAAAAAAAAAAAAAGGCAGCTAGGCCACTTCATGTGTAGGAAGAATCCCTTAAGATCTTCACTGTTCACAAGCACCATAGAATAATTACTATG
>NW_020174013.1:12694049-12706765 GCF_003031525.2 Neophocaena asiaeorientalis asiaeorientalis | reverse complement strand
AAAAAAAAAAAAAGGCAGCTAGGCCACTTCATGTGTAGGTAAGAATCCCTAAGAGTCTCACTGTGTCACAGCACCATAGAATAATTACTATGCATAATAGTGAAACCCATGTCATTATAAAAAAGGTTAAATTACATTCAGCGTCCTTTGATTAAGAAGGCAGGGGAGTGAATAACGTGTTTTAGAATGGTTTTCAGCACAAGTTTGTTCATTTTACTTTTTAATTGTTACTTAAAGAGGTATGCTTCAATTCACCCATGCTTTGGGTATCAAAAAACTGGGTTTCCAAAAAAAATGGTTTTGGGAAAAAAAGTTTGATATTGCAAAAAGAAAAAGCAACCCAGTACACATTGTGGGAAATGATTTGCAGAGACTCCATTACACATATTTTACAATTTTAAAAATGTGGGTGTGTATATAAAAATTGCATGTGGTAAAGTTCTTCCTCCTTTTACACAGTGTCGGGCTCACTGATCATAAAATATTTGGTTAAACTCAAAGCCACCATTTATAAATCAGCATGTGAATATAGTTTTCTGGAGTTGTATTGGACCCTGGCTTGGGGAGGGACATACCATCATCTTTTCAGAGTTTAGGGCAGCTAAAGGTTTTAGTCCTTCCCTGCTTTTACTTATTTGCTTGACCTGTGTGGTTTGCACTTTGGGTAGAAGCATGCAGACTGCAGTGTCCTGTTGCCCCTGAAATTTCTGCTTGATGGCTAAACATCACAGCATTTCTGTTTATAGAGGTCATCCCACTCTGCTGACCAGGCGGTCTTTTTTGCAAAAGCAATGCAGCAGCATTTTATAAAATCCCTGAAGTGGTGGTAATCTGGGCCAACCCAAGATTTGAAATAGGCAAAGGTTGTTTTCACTGTCCTTACTTTAAGCTTCCTTTACCTGTTTTCCCTCCCTAAGTGACATTTCCTCTGCAAGCCCATGACCCAGCTTCCTAAGATTCCCAGGCACACAGTGTCCTCAGGCTCTCCCCAGTCTACAGAGATGAACCCTAGGAACAGACTGCAAAATAAGGATGGGCCATGTACACTTTTGAGAGACTTGAAAATTATATACCCTTGGGAATAAAAGTAATTTGGGGCAATTCTATCTAATTATGTGGTACTTTGGGGAAGCATAGAGCTTTATGTTAAAAGGAAATAATAAGCTTCTCAAAAGCAAAGACTGTGTTAGGTAAAAGATGAATAAAGAGCCCTGCCTTGCACTAGTAGGTACTCAGAAATATTTGTGTAGCTGAAGAATTAATGTCCTGTTAAAGATATTTTAGAAATCAGGCAACTTATGGGTGAGGTACTTCTCTTTAGAAGGTCTTTTTCTCCATCTGTGAATTCATCTATAGTCGGTTGCCTTATGCTTTGCTTATACACAATCACAAGCTAGTTAAATGATGGCATTTTAGCTAATAATACTATAAAATCACTTCTTCCAACAACCTATGTCAAAATATCCTGATTAAATAATTCCCTTCTTATGAATACATACCGCTTAAATTTTCTCAGTGGTCAATAGCCACACGTCAGCGAGTCTCTTTTATGAGCTATAATAATAAATTTTAGTAATTGCTTCCGAGAGTTATACACCTTCATCTCTAAGTAGAAGGCATGAATTTCCATTTCCAACTGTCCACCCACCATGTTGACCCACTGACATTTCAAATGTACTGTGTTCATAAAAGAATTCAGCATCTTGCGCTCAAATCTTTTTCTCTGTATGGGTTTTCTCTGTTTTGTTAAAACACTTTTATCCTCTTGGTCACGCAAGCAAGATAGACAGGTAAATATATATTTAAAAAAATAAAAATACAACATAAGTGTCGTAATCAAAGAGTGAGTAAAACTTGCAGGACCACCATGAATCATCATTGATACCATGAATTCAAAGTATTCCATTCTGTATTAGTTTCCTGTTGCTTCTGTAACGAATTACCACATGGTGGCTTAAGACAACATAGATTTATTTTCTTACCATTCTAGAAGTGAGATGTCTAAAAGGGGTTGGTGAGGCTGCATTTCCTTCTGGAGGCTCTAGCAGAGAAGCTGTTGCCTTGCTTTCTGCAGTTTCTGGAAGCTACCTGCATTCCTTGTTTCACAGCCCCTTCTTTGCATCACTCTGACCTCTGCTTTCCTCATCACATCACCTCAGACCTCGACTATCCTTCTTTCACTTATTAAGACATTTATGATTACCTTGAGCCCACCCAAATAATCCAGGATAATCTCTTCAACTCAAGATTCTTAATTTAATCACATCTGCAAAGTCTTTTTTGCCAAGTAATGTAACATATTTACAAATTCCAGGGATTAAGAAGTGGACATCTTTAGGTGGCCATTGTTTAGTTTACCATTTACTATAAATCCCCAGTCTGTCTTTCCACTTAATCTTCCCCTCAGTTCAGGTGAAGAGAACAATTTATTGGTCCACCATGCTTTCTTTCTCCATGTCTTTACTCATGCTTTTCTTGCTTACAGGAAAATATCCTTTCACTTTCTGTACATGTCCAAACACTTCCCATTTTTCCAAGCAAAGGAAGTTATATCTACTTCTAAGATTCCTCCCTGATCCCCCCTTGTAAGAAGTAATTTCTTCCTCCTCTGAAATTCCATAATACTTACCTCTACTTTTTATGACTCATACACAAATGATTTTAGTACAAGGTGAAAAACAATATGTCTTCTTTCCTTCTAGACTGTGAGGTCCTTAAGGGCATATTCTGCATCTCGTTTATCCTTGTACATCATGCTCACCTCCATCCCTCCTCCAGCTCCCTGCACAGGTCATTGCCCACTGTGGATGCCCAGTAAATATTTTTTGAAAGGTTTAATGAGTTTCTAGAAGTCACTCCATAATTTTGGCAGAGTCATGAGACCCGAGGGGCATGCACTCAGGCTCCCTAAATATTTTTTTTACTCTCCAGCATGGTACTGTCCATACTTGAAATATAGGTTGTTTTCTTTCTTCTTTTTTTCAGGTATATTGATTGTTGAAAATATTACAAAAAGTACTAGGCTTTACTGCTTTTTAAGATACATGATTACATTTAAAAGATTTTATTTTCTCTCAGAAGACAAACTTAGGACTCAGAAAAGGGGAAATAAAGTTTCAACACTCTTATAATTACAAATGACAGTGTTATTGAAATGCAGTAATTCAATTTTTAAAAAGTCAAGGAAAGTGGTTTTCTTTTATTTAAGCTCTCATTTCCCTTAGTTATTCCTGCATATCTAATTGGCAGAAATTACAAGTTATCTTTCTCTCATTTTTATCCTCTACTGAGATCTTAAAAATGAGTTTCATGTCTTGACTTTACTGATTTGACAGATGTTACCACCCTCTTCAATCACTGTAAGAAATGTGTATCCTTAACTATAAGAAATCCAAAGGTATGAAGGAGACTGGAAAGAAAGATCATTTTCTCTCCTTTCTCCAGGTGTTTTCATGTTACCCAGGAGTGTTCAGTCATTGCTTTGAGTTGGGTGAAATTATGAGAACTACACTTAAATATGTCAATACTTCATTCTCTTGCAGCATTGGATGTGAGGCATTGGTGTGACAGAATCCTGTTTTTCAGACTTCAGTGATTTTTCCATGGTGCTATGAGCAGAGTGAAAGAAAACTGCTAACCGGTTTATTAACGTCTAGGAATTCGCTCTCATCTTTTGCCATACACGAAGCAGAGTACTTGGTAGTTTGCCATATCATCAAATAATTGTTTCGAATGAGAGTGAGTGAGCATGGCTGACCCAGGGAGTCATTTTAATGGTTGTGAGGTTGCCTCTGGGCCATAGGATGGCTACATTCTATCTTTGTTTTCTTGAAGCAGTTCCCTTAGCTATGATGGTTTTACATGGTGTCCCCGTAGTAGGTTGTGACCACATGACCTCTGAGGTGTTTGTGTTTTCCCCCAACTCTCACCATTGTAGTTTCAGTAACCTTCAAAAGTAAAGTGTCAAATTGTAGGTAACTCAGTGGTAACAAAGTACAAAATAACCCCATCTGGACAGAACAACTCAGTCAAGGTAGTATTGTCAAAAATGAGTACTAAGTAAATGTCTCCTACCTACTTAGTAAAAACATGCCGAAAATGGATTCTAAAACACATTTTGTGTAGTACATTTTGCATAATCTGGTAGTATGCTAGGTGCCATGTTATCTGTGGGTTGAAGCTCTTCCTCTGGTGCTTTACAAGAACATTGCCAAACTTAAGGAGACTGTTTTTGTCTTTTTATTGGTCATACTGCTTTAAACATCCCAGTAGACAAGGCAGAAACTTCCTGCTTATACTCCACACCCTATATGCTTAATAAAATTAAATAAAATAAAATTTTGAACTGTCGGATTCCAAAATAAGAAAACATGCTGTAGAGGCACCGGCTCCTCTGCTGGAGTCATCATCACACTGGAAAGAAAGTCTGGGCTCCACCCATGTGCCTCCATAGGCAATAATGAGGAGAACTCCCATACTCTCCTTCCTTACTGCTTCCTGAGGGACTCCTCTTGTGAGAGGAAAGGAAGGCGTCCCAGTGTTATTCTGGAGAAGCAGTGGTTTACTGGGCATACTTCATTACCCAGCTTCTGTGTGTCCCTGACGATAGTTCTCTCTGGGTTCAGGGCAGGAAAATTAGATAAGGCCATCTGATGGGCCTGTGACTTTCAAAGGTTGACACGAGGCAGCAAATATCACAGCCAATTCTTCTAAGACTCCTTCAAGATAAGCAAATGTATCATTCACTTGCGTTAAGGAGGTAAAGTTAGATATCAAAGACGTTTAGGGACAAAATTCAGAATCTTTGGGATTTTTATCTGCTACAAGTCATCACCCATTTTTTTCCTCTTTATTTTTTTTTGTGGTACGCGGGCCTCTCACTGTTGCGGCCTCTCCTGTTGCGGAGCACAGGCTCCGGATGCGCAGGCTCAGCGGCCATGGCTCACGGGCCCAGCCGCTCCGCGGCATGTGGGATCTTCCCGGACCGGGGCACGAACCCATGTCCCTTGCATCGGCAGGCGGACTCTCAACCGCTGTGCCACCAGGGAAGCCCTCCTGTTTACTTTTTAAAAAGTTCTCCAAATCTATTTATTTTACACTTTTTTTCTGCATGTTTTTACTAAGTAGATAGGAGACCTTTACTTAGTACTTATTTATGACAACACTACCTTGATTGAGTTGTTCTGTCCAGACTGGGGTTTATTTTGTACTTTGTTGCCACTGAGTTATCTACAAGCCAATAGAGAGAATTAGGAACCAAATCTCAACTGTTAAGTTCATAAATGTGTACAGTTTTGAAGCTTGCTACTTGTGCTAACATTCCTGACAACAGGGATTCTTTCATTCAATATCCAGTGCCTTCTGTGAATCAGGAATTAGGAATGATATGGTGAATAAGATTATCACTGACAGCAAGAACCCAATAGCTAGTAAAATCATCCTCCATTTATTCCTCCCTCCTCCTTACCCCCCAAATTAACCCACCAGTAAGCCCCACAACACTGACTTCAAAATAGTGACTTCTACTCATCTCTACCACCACCACCCTGGGGCAAACCTCTGTCATCTCCTGCCTACACGGCAAAACCTCTTAACTCATTTCTCTGCTTCTCATCTGCTCTTCAACCCCCATAACACATTCTTCATTGATCATACAGGAGGATCTTTTAAATATGTATGTAAACCTATGTCATTATTCAGACTTCCGGTGATTTCCCATCACGCTTAGAATAAAGTCTCAGTCCCCCACCTAGACTGCAAAGCTCCCATGACTCTCTCCTACCTTCTTTCTTCCTCACTGGCCATTCTTGGGTCAAACTATCTGTCTTTCATCCCTCAAACACTTCAAACACTTTTCAACCTTAGGGCCTTGGCATAGTTGTTCCCTAGAACGTTTACACTCTCCCCAAAGGTAGTCACAAATTGGCTTCTTTTGGTTGTTCAAGTCCAAGAGCCTTTCCACAAATACCCAATATAAAGGCCCCTCCCTTTTACCCTGTTGTATCACCCTTTCATGTTTGTCTGTGTTGTTGTTTATTTATTGCTTCTTTGGTTGGATGCTTGGAAGAGAAGAGCAGTCCCTGAAATCTGGGAACTGGCTTAATCCGCACAGTGAGGCCTGAATATCATTAGAAGCTGTCCTGGAGCTCACAGAAAGATCATGGTTTTTGCCTGTTGGACAGAAACTATCTCACAGATTACCAACATGAGGCAGGTCACTCTGAGACCATAAGCAAGCAGAACAAAACAAAGCCACATTATTATTTTGTTTAAAAACAGTTAAAATCAAGGTCACTGTACAACCTACAAAATGTCAAACCATCTTTTGGTTAAAATGAGTGACTACCGCATATCTACCAATCACAGGTCTATCCTGACTCTAGTCTGCTCTTGCTATAGATAAGATTTATTGAGATACCCAGTCAATTGTAGAATTACCTCTACTTCCTGATAGCATCCAATCCAGAACAAAGCCATGCTTTCTTAACCTTGCCCCAAGTTGACTAATACAAGCCCAAACTCTTAATAAGTGTTTTCTAACACCCTCTTACTGAGATGCTTCATGGTTCCCTATGATGTGTGTTCTGTCTTGCTATAAAAATTAATAAACCCAACTTGTTCAACTGAAGGCATGTTCCTAGTGATCTCTGGCTGGAGGGCATTGACAGTGGTGCATTGGTAGGCTATTGGTTTTCTGACTTTCTAACTAGAAGATGGACTAGAGCAGGGCCTTGTCTTGGTCACTGCTGTATCCAGAGTCTTAAATAGGTTTGCAATTTAGTAGACCCAACACATATTTGTTGAATGAATTGATCTTTTTTATATGGAGATTTAATAAGACTTAGAGCATTGATTTTCACATACAAATCCTTGGCCCAAAGACCCCAAGGTTCCACTTGGTGGACTGCAACCTGAACCAGAAATGTACATCCTTAATTTGCTTTTCATAGGCTGATGGCACACAAGCCATTGAACTTAGATTTTCACAATACAATTAAGGGCTACCTATGAGATTATTAAGAATTAAACAACCTTAGCATTTATAAGCTAAAAATAGCATACAATTACACTTACTCAAAATTCAAACTGAATAATCTAGAGTCGGGCTGCCACATTTTGCTGGGCAATGTTTCCAAGCTCCCGCTGCACACACATGTGAATGGGTAGTAGGAGTTCCTACCTGACTTGTGTTGTGTGTTGTTTTCATCTGGTAACAGTTTTGCTTTTTAAATTAATCTGTTACGAGTTTAGTTTCAACATTTACAATTTAGTTTATTTGAGTTTCTTGGTTAACTCTGTTGAATGACACATAATTGCATCAACTAACATTTGTGAGTAAGAATTTCAGACATTTGTTTTACAGTTCAAATATTAATCATCAGGGCTTCCCTGGTGGCGCAGTGGTTGAGAGTCCACCTGCTGATGCAGGGGACACGGGTTCGTGCCCCGGTCTGGGAAGAGCCCACATGCCGCGGAGCGGCTGGGCCCGTGAGCCATGGCCGCTGAGCCTGCGCGTCCGGAGGCTGTGCTCCGTAACGGGAGAGGCTGCAGCGGTGAGAGGCCTGCGTACCACAAAAAAAATTTTTTAATTTAAAAAAATTTAAAAAATATATTAATCATCCATAAACCTCCCCCCATCCCTGGCTTCCCAAATTTACTTGTACAGTGACACTTCAGTCCATTGTAAGTGTTCACAGGTAGGATAGGCAGGATTTGGGGCTCCTTTTCTACCTATGTGGGTCACAAGCAAAATCAGTTTAAGACGAAATACCTAAGAGAACTGTGTTTACTGAGCCACTGAGCCTTGAGGCCTTATGCTTTGTGATTCAGCCATGAGTTTACAAAATGTAGACTTCCTCTGAAAGCAGAAGACAACTAGACTAGCATACCTGCTGTCCTATGAATCATGACAATCGAAAACCCAATTCAGATAAGTGACCCCACTTTTCACTTCCCAATCTAGCAGCTATTTTGTTTATCTACCCAGATTTTAGCAGGGAAGAGCCTTTTTTTTAGTATATATTCTCTTTATGACAGAATTGTCAAAACAGTTATCTGCTTACCAATGCAACGGCAGGCACTAAGTCTCTTTCTGTGGGTTTTCACAGATTAGAAGATAAAAGAACCATTTTGTAAGAGTCAAAGAAATTATTTATTATGTAATAAAGCCTTTTAATTTAGGAGGACTGTTTCATTCTTTAATATATATTTTGCCAGCCATCCCACTCTGCAAGGATTCAGCAGGGATAATTGTAGAAATGTTTCATTTCTGAGTACTATGTGGGTGTCTCTCAAAGGATCTGATTTTGAAGTAGAATAAATAAAAATACTAATGATATTTGTTGCTTTTTTTCCCATTCATAGAGGTATGAAACTCTAGCTTTTAATTAATTCAAACTGCCATTTCCTTCCATGTTATTAGCTTTCAGATGTTTTATAATTATGAAACTACAACTAAATACACAAATTAATTGGACCTTGAAATATTGTCTATCTGATGCATCAGGGCAATTTTTATGGGGAAAAAGTGTAATAATGACATCCCTAGAATTGGAGAATTCTAGCTTCTCATCTCATATTTCTCTTCCAAAATTCACAGGTGCTTCCTAAGGGGGGAAAAAGAACTCTTTGTCTCATCTGTAATAATTTCAGATACAATTAGCTTCTCCTTCTACTTAAGTAGAATGTTGACATAATGGGCTCGAAATTTGATGAACTGTACAAATGCTACTACAGTAAATAGTTTAAAGGTCATTAAAGGAACCATAAGACATCACGAATTTTAATCAGTCAGTAGGTCAATTAATCACATATTATATATCGATGCTATACTATGGTTCTAGGCAGGCCTACCATGCTGTAAATGATGCCTAAGATTTGTGAGACATGGTCTTCTCCATCAGGAAGCTTTCAATTAGCGAAACAAGGATAGCACATAGGTGTACTGAAGATAATAATAACATACCAAAAAATAATAATGAATGTAGTTTCTAAATATTACAGAAACTTTACAGCAGTGATTCTCAAAAGCTTGGGGCATGAGTGGAGGAAGGGAGAGCTCTGAGACCTTTTCAGTGAAGTCAAAACTATTTTCATAATAATACTAAGATTTTATTTGCCTTTTTATTCTCATTTTTTCCACAAGAGTACAGGAGAGTTTTTCAGAGACTAAATGACATGTAATTTTGCAACAGATTGAATGCAGAAACAGATATTAGCACCAAAATGTCTTGTATTAAACTGAATATTTAAAATATTTGCAAAAATGTAAAGCAATGCTGTGCTCTTTCTTCAAAAATTTTTGTTTTTAAAAATAGCTATTTTGGGCTTCCTTGGTGGCTCAGTGGTTGAGAGTCCGCCTGCCGATGCGGGGGACGCGGGTTCGTGCCCCGGTCCGGGAAGATCCCACATGCCGCGGAGCGGCTGGGCCCGTGAGCCATGGCCGCTGAGCCTGCGTGTCTGGAGCCTGTGCTCCACAACGGGAGAGGCCACAACAGTGAGAGGCCCGCGTACTGCAAAAAAAAAAAAAAAAAAAAAAAAAAAAAGCTATTTTTTAAATGTATGTTTTATGTTAACATATAATAGATTTACTCTTGTTATTTTTAAATGAATTAATAAATATTTAACAGTTTTTCACTTTTAATTTCTAATAGAGTATATATCCATAGATACAATCTCTATAAACAAAAGATGTTTGGAGTTTTTAGTCATTTTTAAGAGTGAAATGTTCCTTGAAACTAAAAAATTTAAGAGTTGCTGTTTTAGAGAAATGCAAGATTACTAATGATACACATATATGTCCTGCCTCTTCTGAGGTTCTAGACAATTTATCACCGCACTAAAAATCCAAGTAGCAGGTTATTAAGTAAACATCTTTTCAAACTTCACATAGTTTGTGATACTAGATCTTTTTCTTCTTTCATAATGCATTTTCTTCAGTGACTGGGCTTTTGATTTTCCCACACATCAAGCACATATCCTTGGGTCATGCCATGGGGTGATTCTGTACCATAATTTCTTACATACTGATATGTCCCAATCAGATGTGAAGTATGTTTTAAGTAACGTTAATAATTATGGTTTAACTTCCAAAATGAGTGAATAATTAAGTTTTTTGTTTGTCTTAAATAATCAGCAGAGTAGATTCAAGATTGTCTATGATAACATCTCTCTAACGCACTCGCATCCCCATATGCCTTCTTAGGTGAAAGAGAAAGGATGAGTTTGTAGCCAGCTTGCTGGGAATGTGCCTGGGAGTGTGTCACGCTTGTGAACTCCATTCATCATGATTGTCACAGTTGAAATGAAGTTGAGAATCTCTAAGGCAACTAATGTAGCATTTATGGAAATGACTAAACTCAGAGCACACTAATGACTTAATTGTTTTTGATTGATCGAACTGGAGGTCACATACAAATGACAACTGAAAAAAAGCCTAGCCTTTTCCAAAGAGCACCGCAAAATCTAGCACATTGCAAAATGAAACGTAGCATCTTGCCAAGGCTTTGCATGAATCTATACCTAATTTGAAAATTTCTAAGTATGCATTTACCTGGCCAAAGTTTTTGACCTTTATTTAATATAGAACACTAGTTGCTTCCACAGTGAGTGAGCCTGTGTCAAAAATAAATTATGTAGAACCGTAGAACTGAAACATTGTGTGCACTTAGCAGCAACTTTTTCATGTTAATAGTTCGTGATTATTACTATTTATTGACCATTGAATATGTGCCAGTTTTTCTGCCAAGTGTTATATATTATCTCATCTATACCTTATGGGAAATTTCAAAAGGTGTGTGTTGCCATTATTCTCATTTTATGGATGAAAAAGCTGGGATTTAGAAAGTTTATGCTAACCAGCTGATCTAAGCCCCAAGGTTAGGTCATGAAACCAGATCTGTCTGATCTCACTGCCTGTGCTCTTACCACTGAATTACCCTCTCCCCTGTGGTCACATAGTACATGCATTTGATTAGCAAAAGTGATTCAGTTCCTTTATTTCACAGACAAGGACACATCAGCATAGGCAGATTAAATGGTTTATACAAAGTCACAAAATAAGAAACAAAATCTGTATCCCTTCATTTTGTTCCTTTCATGGACATCTGGAACTCAGTACAGGGTATGGACGTAGAAGTTATCTTTTGTCCCTGAAGTTTCAGAATGTTTACTATGTAATGTAATTTCTGTGGCATTTAAATTTTTTTAAATTAATTAATTTATTTATTTTTGGCTGTGTTGGGTCTTCGTTTCTGTGTGTGGGCTTTCTCTAGTTGTGACGAGCAGGGGCCACTCTTCATCGTGGTGCATGGGCCTCTCACCGTCGTGGCCTCTCTTGTTGCGGAGCACAGGCTCCAGATGTGCAGGCTCAGTAGTTGTGGCTCATGGGCCTAGTTGCTCCGCAGCATGTGGGATCTTCCCAGACCAGGGCTCAAACCCGTGTCCCCTACATTGGCAGGCAGATTCTCAACCACTGTGCCACCAGGGAAGCCCTGTGGCATTTATAATATACTGTGTTAGAGAGAGAGAAAGGGAGAGGAAGAAAGAGAGAGAGATAGAATGTAGGTGTGTATATGTGTGGTCTTGGAGAAGGACTCTGCCATATATATATATTTTTTTTTATTTATTTTTTTTTTTGTATTACCCATAGTTCTTCATACCTAGTTAGGCCATAATATGTATTAGTTGAGTGACTGAGTGAGTGAATGGTCCACTATGATACTTTCCTGAGTGTAAATTATAGAAAGTACACCACCAGGTAGGAGGGAAAGCAGCCCTCTCCATCTGCCACCAATTTCAATAAGAATCCTCTGATATTATTTGTTTTGCATAGGGAATTATTTTTAAGTATTCTTTTGGAACAAATGTTTCTGTTGCCAGCAGTTTTTGCTTGTTTGTTTGCCTGTTTGTTTTTTAATCACCAGTCTAGTTTATACTGTTTAAAAGCTCATTTTCTCAATTTGGTTAATTAACAAAATTCAGCGGGCTCTCATGAGTTTATTAGAATGAGGGTAAAATGTGATTCAAAATATGTGAGTACTGGCCCTGCTTTTTCCACTTCCTAACCATGATTCTGTGCTTTAGATTCCTTATCTTCCAAATTTTAAATGTGATATACTTGTTTTGTCTGCATTTCTTACCAGGTTTTGGTAAGGATAAAATGAGAGTGTGTATGTCAAAGTGTGTCAAAATGCATAAAGTGCTATATAATATAAGAATAATTATTGATTATATATTATTAAATAATTCAGTGTCCGTGATTATTTTTAAATTTTCATTCTCTCTACAGTGGGGCCATGTACATGCTATAGTCTCCACAGGTAGACTTATAATCCTGTTCGCTAGTCCTAACATTTTACTCATAAAAGGTGCTTCTTTTTGAACTGGAAAGACACATTTTCTGACTCTGGTGTACCCAGAAGTTGTTATCTAAGGATTCAGAGAATTAATTCCCAACAAGTCACAGAACTGTGCCACCAAGACCTGAAAGTAGATCAGTAAAAATATAAAAATATAGAGCTACAGGGCTTCCCTGGTGGCGCAGTGGTTGAGAGTCCACCTGCCGCTGCAGGGGACACGGGTTTGTGCCCCGGTCTGGGAGGATCCCACATGCCATGAAGCGGCTGGGCCCGTGAGCCAGGGCCGCTGAGCCTGGGCGTCCGGAGCCTGTGCTCCACAACGGAGAGGCCACAACAGTGAGAGGCCCGCTTACCGTT
>NW_020174013.1:12678242-12693967 GCF_003031525.2 Neophocaena asiaeorientalis asiaeorientalis | reverse complement strand
ATATACATAAATATTACAAAACAGACCTACAAAAATACAAATGTTCCTAGGACTAGGTGGCCTATAATAGAGTTGATGAAAGAAGGCATTTTACCCAGAGATACAGCAAGAGGCTTGGGTGTGCAGCACGTTGACACATTCATTTATTCATTCGTTCATTCCTCATTCACTTAACAAACATTTATTGAATGTCTACTATATGCCAGGCCCTGTGCCAGAGGCTCTAAGGATGAAGTGGACAGGGGTCCAACTTTACAGTTCCTAATAATCCAGGAAGAAGAAAAAGAAAGATACAAACAACTACAACAAACAGAATTTTTTAAGTGCTAAAAATGGTATTATTACAAATTACTATGGGAACATGATGGAAATCATGACTAACTCTGCCTAGGGACTTTGAGAAGCCTGCAAGGAAGGGTAGCACTTGAGCTTGATATAAAACAATGTGTAGGAGTTTACCAGAGTTTTTTTTTAAATGGAAAAAGGGCATCTCCAGATAGAAAAGACAACATGTTCACACCAGTGAAGATGTAATAGAACATAGCATGCTGGAGACAATGTGAAAATTAGAACAAGTCTTTGAAAAGTGCTTTGGCAGATTGTTTCAAGATCTATAAAAACACTTATGTTGTTAGACCAGTAATCCCACTTTGGGGAATTTATCTTATGAAAAAAAAAAATTCAGAGGAAGAAAAGTGTTATTTACAATAGCATAAATACAAAATAGAAATGAATGCATTATCCAAAAAAAATTCAAAATAATTATGTGAATTATAGCACACCAGTTTGTCTATTGTATTGCCATTAGAATGATAATAATTATGTTCTAGGTCAAGATGGAAAATGTATATGCTCTTTTATTAAATTATAAAACTATATCTTTATTATTGTAGCTTATTTTAAATTAATTGTTATTGGAGTATAGTTGATTTACAGTGTTGTGTTAGTTTCTGCCATACAGCAAAATGAATCAGTTGTGCATATATCTATTCTTTTTTACATTCTTTTCCCATATAGGTCATTACAGAGTATTGAGTAGAGTTCCCTGTGCTGTACAGTAGGTTCCTATCAGTTATCTCTTTTACATATAGTAACGTGTATATGTCAATCCCAATCTCCCAATTTATCTGGCATCTCCCCCTTGGTAACTGTAAGTTTGTTTTCTACATTTGTGACTCTGTTTCTGTTTTATAGATAAGTTCATTTGTACCAATTTTTTAGATTCCACATATAAGCAATATCATATGACATTTGTCTATCTGTGTCTGACTTACTTCACTCAGTATGACAATCTCTAGGTCCATCCCTGTCACTGCAAATGGCATTATTTCGATCTTTTTTTATGGCTAATATTCCATTGTATATATGTACCACATCTTCTTTTCCCTTCATCTGTCAGTGGACATTTAGGTTGCTTCCATGTCCTGGCTATCGTAAAGGGTGCTGCAGTAAACATTGGGGTGCATGTATCTTTTCAAATTATGGTTTTCTCTGGATGTATGCCCAGGAGTGGGAGTGCTGGGGCATATGTTAGCTCTATGTTTAGTTTTTTAAGGAAATTCCATACTGTTCTCCATAGTGGCTGTATAAGTTTACATTCCCACCAACAGTACAAGAGGGTTCCCTTTTCTCCACACCCTCTCCAGCATTTATTGTGTGTAGATGTTTTTGATGATGGCCATTCTGACTGGTGTGAGGTGATACCTCATTTTCGTTTTGATTTGCATTTCTCTAATAATTAGTGATGTTGAGCATCTTTTCATGTGCCTCTTGGCCATCTGTATGTCTTCTTTGGAGAAATGTCTATTTAGATCTTCTGCCCATTTTTTTGATTTGGTTGTTTTTTGGATATTGAGCTTCATGAACTGTTTGTATATTTTGGAGATTAATCCCTTGTCGGTCTCTTCATTTGCAAATATTTTCTCCCATTCTGTGAGTTGTCTTTTTGTTTTGTTTATGGTTTTCTTTGCTGTATTATTGCAACTATTTAAAATTATGTGTGTGTACAGATAAGAAATAGAAAAGAATGTGAAATGAAAATCAAAACACTAACAACAGCATCAACAGCAACAGAAAGGTTTGTGAAGGTAGTGGGATTGTGACTGAATTTTTCTCATAGATTTACTTTGTTGTGGTGATCATACCTACTAATTCAACTAATGTGTATTGACCATTTCTTATGTGCTATAAGCATTGCTTGGTCCTCCAGTTGAAGAGATAAAGGAGCTTATCATTTATATAATAAACTCTAAATTTTTAAAGAAAAGCACTTTTACACTTTCAGGCCTTTCCTAAAATAACTCTACCATCTTTCTATATCCAAATTGAATGCAATCTGTTGCAGGAAATCTATTCATAATCTATTCATCCCATCATTTCTAAGCTCTCTCTAGATTTTCCAGCCTTCTATCCCCCACAATGAAAGGTGTCATGCTGTAGGAGTTCAGTTGGGTAATCCAATTGAATTGGATTATCCAGTCCAAGGCTGGTGTCATGGTGGGAAGTGGCTGGATGCAGGAAGGGGGCATCCATAGATGTGTTTCTCACACTGAGGCCCATAACAACCTGCATCAGAATCCCCAGGAGTAGAGGTTAAGTATGCAGTTTTTCACCGTCATCCCTAGAAATTATAATTAAGTCCACCAGGGTGGGGTCATAAAATTGCATTTTTAACAAACACTCAAATTCTTTGGCATCTTACGTTTGGGAAAGAATTGCTATAAATATTAAGTCTACATGAAATAAGTGCTTCTGCCAGCTGCAGTTTGCTCGTGGAACTTTACAGTATATTTGTATGAGTGAAAACTTGCAACTCCTTTTCACGGATTTTCCTATAATGTTATATTTAGTCCACGATGAGCTTTGTTTCCAACTTAGGTTTCACGATTTTGTTAATGGAAAAAAACATTTACTCCCGATAAGTAAAAATGTGGATTCTTTCTGTACGCATGCTTGTGTGCGTGCATAGGATTGTGAAGTCATGTGTAACTGTCAGTGTAGGTGTCTTTTCAAAGTCATTCTTGTTGCTTAAAATATTGTGTGGTCCATTATCAGTGTGGGAGGTGGGGAAGTGGAGGGGAAGGGGACTCACATTTTATAATGTCTGACAAACTGTACCCACCGAAAAACAAGTTTCTCACAAGGTCTATTAATGCACCTCAGCTACATGTAATGTTTTGCACTGTTTTTTTTCCTTTTGTTCTTTTCTTTCTTGCCTCTCTCTCTCCTTTCCCTCTCTTTCCTTCTAACAGACTGGACCATGGACTATGGCTTTTGTTGATTAATGCTTTTCATTAATCAGCCACCAAAACTATTTTTGATCACTGGTGTCTGGTAAAAGGCATTGTCCTACTCACAACATCCTGAAGGAATCGGTTCCTTATTAAACTTGTCCCTTGAGTCTTGAGTTTGGATCAGTGTGAACAGTTAGTCATCCTTATGTTGAAATAAAATAAATGTATAGTACGCCAAAAAGCTCAGAAATTTTAAAAAAATGAGTTAAGGACTGGCGGTAGACATCCTTTCAGCACCATTTTTACCCTTTGGTCTTAAACTGCCCAACCTAGAAGCCAGCTGGGAGAAAACAGTGACCGGAGGATTTCTGTACGCTGCACTGCCCCTTCATCTTCATGTGTCATTGTTGTGCATGAAATAGATTTGGTATGTCTTTCTGGGTGGTTTTATTCTCTTAAACCATTAAAGAAGCTTTGATGTGATGTTAGTGGGTTCTGATGTCACTAACCTAAAGGAAAGCTTGCCTTCTCTAGACTTCTAGAGAGCTATCCTAAGTAAACCCTTCTTAGTACAAATGAATTCTTAGGACATGCAAAAGGACCCTGCCTGGATATCTGCATATTCATGGTTTCTAATGGCAGCAGTGAGATAGGGACCAATTCAGCCAAGTGTCATTTCTATCTGTGGCTATAAAAGGGTCACCCCTTTTATAGTAGCAGATGCTACTATTTGCACATTTCTTCTATGCACATTAATTTTCCTTGCTCAAAAATATTTTCAATGAAAATATCCTTTATGTTGTAAAATCCAGTTTGGGAAACTATCCCTTCACGGATGACTCTAAAGCACCTGCATTTTTCTTTTTTACTGTGCCACTGGTCTCTGTTCCAATTCTCTCTTGGTGAACACTGTTCCTACCACGCTTTAAATTTTATTCCCTAAAAAACAAGCTTCCCATTCCCATTCATGAGAAATCCTGTTGACATGACTCTTCATGAAAAGGAATTCTGAACTTGAAACTCTACGGTGATCTTGAAGTTCTTATATTATGGAGAGGGGATGCCTATCAACAATGTAGATTTGGGGGATCTATCCAAGTAAGGGAATCAGTCTCCAGGGAAGGGCCCAGGAATCTGAATATTTAACTTGTTCCTTCTTGGTTCTTATGCATACTAAACTTTGAGGACAGAGAGTCTAGAGCAAGCACTAGGAGTGGTATTGATTTGGAAAGAACATTTGATATGTAGTCAATAGACTTTTAATTGCTAACTTCATGGATATAGGTGATATTTAATCCCTCTGAGTATCAATTTCTTTTATTTTCAACATTAGTTTAATACATTTTAGAATACAATGTTATGGAAAAGATTATATAAGGCAGTGGGGTTTTTGCTTGTGTTTTCACTTTGCAAAAAGCGTGCATAACTAGAGAAAAAATCGGTGTAAAAAAACAAAACCCCGGGCTTCCCTGGTGGCGCAGTGGTTGAGAGTCCGCCTGCCGATGCAGGGGACACGGGTTCGTGCCCCGGTCCGGGAAGATCCCACATGTCGTGGAGCGGCTGGGCCCGTGAGCCATGGCCGCTGAGCCTGCGCGTCAGGAGCCATGGCCGCTGAGCCTGCGCATCCAGAGCCTGTGCTCCACAAAGGGAGAGGCCACAACACTGAGAGGCCCACGTACCGAAAAAAAAAAAATAAATAACCCACAAGAATAAGGTTGCAGAAAACCGACACCATAAGATTTAGAATATGAGAAATTTTACTCATTTAGACATTAATTCACCTCCTGCCTCTAACCTGTACTTGCAAATATTAAATTAGTAGTTAACAGGAGTGTAGTGGCACTCCATGGTGTCAAACTAGGGCTGCCATTGTAGGGGGAAAAAAATAAAATTTAAGACTAAGGTAATCCACTATGATTTTCTACCATTTCTGTTTGTTCTCTTAAAAAAGGAAAATTGTCCAGAATATTTCCTATTCTATATTCTCTCACAACTAGAGCTTACTTCCTGACATATGTCTTTTAAAAGTCACTCATGCATCCTACTTCCCATTCATCGTCACTGTGGCGAAAGTACAGACAAGAGAATTTGCATTTAAAACAATTTTCAGCCACCACTCATATTCTTGTGAAAGGAGGAGACTCAAAGCTGCTTCTTTTGTGTTTCATAGCCTATCAATGCCCAGTGGAGGATCATACTCTCTTTCTTGGGCAGCAAAAGCTTTCCATGCCTTAATCCAGCATCAGTGTGGGAGGGAGGAGGCTTTGGAGCCATCCACTGTCTCTTATTTGACATCAACGTTTCCCCTTCCTCTAAGTTTTACTCGTTGATAATTATGGTGATTTTTAAAATCTTGAAACTTGCCAATATCATGTTGATCCATTGACTGGAATGGGACAGAATCACACTGTAACTTAACTTAAGCCAAGTTATTTAACCTCTCTGCCTCAAAATCCTTCATCCATAAAATGAAGGAGTTGGTCTATGCAAGCCATACGAGCTCTTGAAGTTGTAAAAACCCTTCTGGTTTTAAGAGAACTGTGACGTGGAATATGCTCCCACACCACAGAGTACATCGTAGTATCTAGATCTGTGGCTCTTTTCTCTGATCTCCCTCTCTCTCTCTCTCTCTCTCTCTCCTGCTTTCCTGCAATATTTCCCTGTTACAAAGAGCATTAATGTGGCTTGAAGCTGCTCCAATGTCACAGTGTTGCAGGTGGCTCTGTATCTCAGCCCTGTTGCACTGACGCACAGGCTTGGCCAAGTGTGGAAATTGGCATGACAGGAGTCACAGAGGGAAAGTGCCTGAAGCTGGTTCTGAGAACTCTGTTCCTAAAAACTTAATCTATGGATAGAAAGACAGGGTGGGGTCCTGGAGACAAGAATCACTAACCTCCTTGCTAGTGGGATATGGTGACACTCTGCAAGCTGTGGTGGGGCGTGGGGAGGGGTCCAAAATGGGATTTATTCACTTGCTTGTTTACAAGTCTAACTTTGTGGACTCTAAAGTAGCCTAAGAAGTATAATTTGAGGGTCACAAAAGCCTCACGTAGTCCCTCAAAGAGCCTTCCTGTGATCCCTGTAAATATTACTTTTTCTGGCCACATCTTCAAAAATTCAAATATGAAAAGGAATAAGGACCTCAAGCCTTTTATATTGTTAATTTCAATGAGATTCATTTCTTAGACCCTTTGTTTAAATATAAACCTCCATGGAGAATGGATTACTTGACCTGTTAACAGCATTCGAGCAAGTTGATGCCGATGTGTTTTCTGACACACTTTTTACCACAGGCTTCCAGATCACCACACTTTGCTTTTCCTCCTAGCCTCATCCTCATTTGCTGTTTCTTCCTCTTCTCCATGACTTCTTAACTTTGGAGTGACCCACAGCCTTGGGCCTTGGTTATCCTCTTCTCTCCATCTAAACGTCCTTCCTTGCCACATCACAATATATACAGAATGCTTTTTCTTTTTTAACCTGTTAAGGTAGAAAAGCCCAGTGTTTAGAGCGTGGTTTCTCAGTCTCAGTACTATGGACATCTAGGGCCAGATAACTCTTTGATGTAGGAGCTGTCCTGTACATTTTAAGATGATTAGCAGCGTCCTTGGCTACTACCCACTAGATGCTAGGAACACTTCCCCCAGTTGTGACAACGATAAATGTTTCCATACATTGTCAAATGTTCCCTTGGGGACAAAATCACCCCCCCCCCATAAACCATGATTTAGAATAATTGGGGGTAAAACAAAAAATTCTTTAATAATGCATATTATAAGCCTTTCACTAAATTTGGCCAATTCTTTTTTTAAAGTTTATATCTCTTAAAGTTATAAGAATCTGAATAACAACAACAAAAGAGTTAAAAATAGAATCTCTAAGCCAGATTCTGGTTTGGGGATAAAATAAGCCTGTGCCAGGTAGGAACCAGAAGAAAATGGATTTCATCTTGTCCTTAACCCTATACCATTATTGGTTTAAAAAAAAAAAAAAGCACATCATCTTGCTTTTAAAGCAGCAGTAAACAATATCCTAAATTAAGATTCGAGTTTAGCTCTGCCATTTCTTGCCAATTGCATCCTTCTGAGAAAACTAAGTTTTGAAAGAGTTAATTCACCCAAGTTCAGGTAACTAGTCAAATCCTTTATTTCTCAGTCCTCCACATTCCTACCTCTAAGAATCAGAGATGATTCAGGTGAATTGTCGCTAGAAGTTGTAAAGCTCTTTAACACACGTAAGTTTGCACTGTTATCTGCATTCAGAGATGACAGAACTGAAAGTTAATATGGGATGTGGAGGTCTTCAGCTAAGACTGCCAGAACCTATACCGAGCAGCTATCTTCTTGCCCACATGTACTCAGTGTTCTTTGCATGAAAAAAAAACAGGCCACCCTTCCCTCTGTCTGTCCTCCTTTCCCCTCAACAGTTTTGCTTAAAGCATCTACCAATCACGTCCTTTTAACCATAAATGAACATAGGTACCATCATTTAATAATTTTAAGTTAGAAGAGGAATACATAGACTTGATTTGAAAAATGTCCAAAATGGTACCTATTAAAACTAGGCTATGGTCCCACCTTTGAACTCAGCTCCCCTCCTCAGATTTAACCACTATTAACTGATACTTTATGTCCTTACAGAAATTTCCTTTGCATATGCAGCTATGTATTTGTGTGTGTAAATGTGTGTGTGTATATAGCCTTTAAACAATTTTAAATTTGTACCTTTAATTTTTGTTTACATAACAATATATCTTAGAGACCTCTTCATATACGCATGTTTGAATTTACCACATTCTATATTACAGCTACAAAGTATCCGGACTGTAAAACTGTAATTTATCTCATCAGTTCATTATTGATGAGTATTGATGATGAGTTTCCAGTTTTTGGCAATTACAATAGTTCAATACATAGGTTTAATGTCAATGTTTCATGATTGTTGTTTTCTTTTTGATAAATGCTCTGAGCCTCAATCTTTTCTTTTAAAAGAATAAAGTTTGGTTGTTGAGGGTCATATTATTGAATAAATAGGCCAAATGGAGAGAATGGGCACAAAACAATATATATTTTAAAGAACTTAAGAAATGCTTTATTATTTCCTTAGAGTCAACATTGAATAAAGGAGAGAGGAAAGAAATTTGCAAAACAAAAACTTGACAGAGTCCATTCTTTCCAGGATGGATTTAAAAAATAGTTGCCAAGACAAAATGAGCTTTGGAATTTCAGCATTCTAAACCTCAGTGGCAATTTACTTTTTTATGGCATACCTATCACTACTTATTCTCAGATTTTTTTCTTAGTAGTATTGAGTGACTCTAAACGGGGTTAGAATTAGTCCTTGAAAATGCCATGGAGATAATGAAAACTGGGCCATAAAGAACAATAGAGGTTCCCCAGGTCCTCTTTGTGATATAAAGGTTATTCCCAAAGATGGTTCAATGTTTCTTTTAAGCTTTTTAAAAAGTATCTCCGGGGCTTCCCTGGTGGCGCAGTGGTTGAGAGTCTGCCTGCCGATGCAGGGGACACGGGTTCGTGCCCCGGTCCGGGAGGATCCCACATGCCGCGGAGCGGCTGGGCCCGTGAGCCATGGCCGCTGAGCCTGCGCGTCCGGAGCCTGTGCTCCGCAACGGGAGAGGCCACGACAGTGAGAGGCCTGCGTACGGCAAAAAAAAAAAAAAAAAAAAAAAAAAAAAAAAGTATCTCCATGATACTGCCATTTGAAACACACCATAGTCTCACAACTTAAAACCTTCCTTGTCAGACAGGATACGGTCATCTCAGTTACCTTGAACTGTGCAATATGTCTTCTATTACAGAATGATCAATAAATGCAGTTGTATTGGGGATATAGTTCCATATGGTATTCCAGATGTGGAGCCTTTGCTTACGAAAGGATTACTTTAAATTTTAGAGGAAAGGCAAAAAATAAGTACATCTTTCCAACACTGGATAACTCATTTATTTTTCTGTCTTTGGGAAGCAGGATGTGTACATCCTTTGGTGCTTGTTTGTTTGTATTTTTATTTTTTGTTGTTTTATTTTGTTTGTATTTTTTAACATCTTTATTGGAGTATAATTGCTTTACAATGGTGTGTTACTTTTTGCTTTATAACAAAGTGAATCAGCTATACATATACATATATCCCCATATCTACCCCCTCTGGAGCCTCCCTCCCACCCTCCCTATCCCACTCCTCTAGGTGGTCACAAAGCACTGAGCTGATCTCCCTGTGCTATGTGGCTGCTTCCCACTAGCTATATGTTTTACATTTGGTAGTATATATAAGTCCATGCCACTCTCTCACTTCATCCCAGTTTACCCTTCCCCGTCCCCGTGTCCTCAAGTCCATTCTCTACGTCTGCGTCTTTATTCCTGTCCTGCCCCTAGGTTCTTCAGAACCTTTTTTTTTTTTTAGATTCCATATATATGTGTTAGCATACGGTATTTGTTTTTCTCTTTCTGACTTCTTTCACTCTGTATGACAGACTCTAGGTCCATCCACCTCACCACAAATAACTCAATTTCATTTCTTTTTATGGCTGAGTAATATTCCATTGTATATATGTGCCACATCTTCTTTATCCATTCATCCGATGATGGACACTTAGGTTGCTTCCATCTCCTGGCTATTGTAAATAGAGCTACAATGAACATTGTGGTACATGACTCTTTTTGAATTATGGTTTTCTCAGGGTATATGCCCAGTAGTGAGATTGCTGGGTCATATGGTAGTTCTGTTTTTAGTTTTGTTTTGTTTTTTGCGGTACACGGGCCTCTCACTCTTGTGGCCTCTCCCGTTGCAGAGCACAGGCTCCAGATGCACAGGCTCAGCAGCCATGGCTCACGGGCCCAGCCGCTCCGTGGCATGTGGGATCTTCCCGGACCGGGGCACGAACCCGTGTCCCCTGCATCGGCAGACAGACTCTCAACCACTGCACCACCAGGGAAGCCCTGTTTTTAGTTTTTTAAGGAACCTCCCTACTGTTCTCCACAGTAGCTGTATCAGTTTACATTCCCACCAACAGTGCAAGAGGGTTCCCTTTTCTCCACACCCTCTCCAGCATTTATTGTTTGTAGATTTTTTGATGATGGCCATTCTGACTGGTGTGAGGTGATACCTCATTGTAGTTTTGATTTGCATTTCTCTATGATTAGTGGTGTTGAGCATCATTTCATGTGTTTGTTGGCAATCTGTGTATCTTCTTTGGAGAAATGTCTATTTAGGTTTTCTGCCCATTTTTGGATTGGATTGTTTGTTTTGTTGATATTGAGCTGCATGAGCTGCTTGTAAATTTTGGAGATTAATCCTTTGTCAGTTGCTTCGTTTGCAAATATTTTCTCCCATTCTGAGGGTTGTCTTTTCCTCTTGTTTATGGTTTCCTCTGCTGTGCAAAAACTTTGAAGTTTCATTAGGTCCCATTTGTTTATTTTTGTTTTTATTTCCATTTCTCTAGGAGGTGGGTCAAAAAGGATCTTGCTGTGATTTATGTCATAGAGTATTCTGCCTATGTTTTCCTCTAAGAGTTTTATAATGTCTGGCCTTAACGTTTAGGTCTTTAATCCATTTTGAGTTTATTTTTGTGTATGGTGTCAGGGGGTGTTCTAATTTCACTCTTTCACATGTAGCTGTCCAGTTTTCCCAGCACCACTTATTGAACAGGCTGTCTTTTCTCCATTGTATATTCTTGCCTCCTTTATCAAAAAAAAGGTGACCTTGTTTGTCTTTTTAACGATCGATAACATGGCATATTTATTGAGACTTAAATTGTCTTTAAAGAGAAACAGCTCTAATTGGCAAAAAAAAAAAAGCATAGTAATGTATTTCTTAATGTTGCATAATTGCCTATACAAAATTATCCCATAACAATACTCATTATAAACGGGGCATTCAAAAAATGCCATTCATTAACTTGAAAATAAAATTACAATTACAAAGCTTTGAGCCGATTCTGTTAGGAGGGTTGCATGCTAATTGCACAGTTTAAGGCTTCTAATTTAATATTAGGTGAAAAGGTGATAATCATCTGAAGGGAAGCACATAAGAAGAGTTGAAGGGTTGGGATGTTAAAAAGTAGTTTCCTTTCTGCTGAGCTGTCACATTGGATTACAAAGGAATACAGAGGAAAATTCCTGTGCATGAAAATAGGTCTTTATTTGGGTCCGGGCTTAGGGGAATGTCCGTTTCCCTACGCAGTCACAGTGGGGGAGCAAATTTGACAGCAGAGACTGCCAAGACTTTCTGAGCTGGGCACGGGCTCGTCTGTCTACCAACAGCCTCGTCAACTGCAGACGGAACTGCAGCATCCCTTCCTGCAGTAGTGCATCAGCCATTGGCTCATTGGTGACACGTGACTGATAGAGCCTTTTCTGTGTATTTCCTCGCCCATCTGTGTGCAGGGCACTGATAGGCCAGGCTGATGCGCAAGCAATTTATCATCTTGATCTCCCACTGAGTCAGGGAGCTCTCCTGTCACCAGTATTGATTTCAGAGGATGGACTAAATTTCCTAGGATTTCCATTAAGAATTAAGAAAAAAGCTCTAAGCACGCAGGGTAGCCAGACAGACATGGATATGAGATGGCACTGTGAAAACTCGCAGGTAGCTTCTTCTATCACAGCCGGTGCTCAGCACAGCTTAGAACTGCAGCATGCAGGGTTTAAGATACCAGGAGCCTAAGAACAGTAATAATGAAAATAAGAATAAACTCTTTTGGATAAACTAATTTTAAGATTTATATTAAAATGTTTCTTCTTGGAGATTGCATGTCAAATTTATGCACGCTCTGTATGAAACGTAGAAAGGTTGTTTTAAATTTTTAAATGTCCTTAAACCCTGAGCATGGTTGCTTCTACTTTTGTTTGTTGCGTGAGCTTCAGATGTTTATGAGCATGCTTGTGGCAGAAACAACCAAAAATTGTGTGTGTGGGTGTTTATATATATGTATTAAGTTGATTCGAGTAAAAGCATGAATAAAAGCTGCTTTCAAGACTTGCCAGACTGCTTTATTATTGTTAGTGACTTGGTGATTATTTTGCCTAAACATGCTTAGATTCTGACCATGCATGCTTTTGTGGCAGAGTGGGTTTTCGTTGAGAATTCGTAAAGGTGTAATGTGTGAATTAAATGTATGTTTTGTGCCACAGAAAATGTATTAGTGATTGTTAAACCTGATTAATTAATGGAAATATTTCATGATGGTAAGATTTGAGTAACACTTATTTACACTAATTCTGCTTACTGAAAAAAAATGCATGTCTGGGATTACTGAACGTTTTTATATTTTTGAAATATAATTTTTGATTATTTCAGAGACAGTAAGATTTCAGTTTTTAAAAATGCATCCAAGGTGAGAGAATTAGAAACATTTTTTTTTTGATTTTAGCCTAAGAGAGGATTCTAAAAGTGCTGTTTGCGTATTCGAGACATCACGTGCATGTTAATGAGTGTGAATTCTTCGGATAATTGTTTGATAGTCTCCTAGCTATCCTTATTCTCCTGAAGAGGAGAAAAGCCTTGGCATTCAAGTATTTCCTAGGCCCATGGGAATTAGAGCCAGCAAAAGCAAGAGTATGGCCAGATGGGATTGGCATGCTTGGCTGGGAGAGGAAACAATAGGCGGGGGCGGAGCAGATGGAGAACAGAAGGGATTGAGTCGCAGAAAAGGGGAGGGGGGAGGGGAGGAGTAGGCTTAATAGTGAAGTAAGCCTGGCCCTTCTTTCCAAGGGAACTTCTGATTGCATCTTCCTTTAAGTATGAGATAGAATGTCATGTCTGTTGTGACAACTATTTTTTCATTGAATTAGGTAACCCCTGCTTCATAGATTAGGAAAGAAATCCCATGAACAGAAGGTACTTTACCAGATTATAAATGGTGTGCTATTTGTTGTTTGTAACCTTTTTCTCTTTGCCATATTCAGGAAAAGTATTCAATAGGAGCAGAATTCAAATTAAGCTGTCATATTATTTGAGTCATTGGTATCTAAATATAAATATGGCAATAACTACTAAACTTATTTATCGGACTTTAACGATTCAAGCATCAATAGGGCTTGCTGACTCTTTCCCTAAGTAAGCTTTGAATTATGAAAACATTAGGAGCTCATGCTGACTAATCTACTGATTTTTCACTTCTGGCTTCTAAATAGATGTTCATTTCTAGAATAACTTTAAATGTTTTATTTAAGTATTTGTTGACTTTATCCTGAAGGCTGGGGGCTTGACCAATGCCCAGTTCAAATTCTGCAATGAACTTAATCAAGCCTTCTGTCACCCAAGGGTCTTTGCCCAGAAGGGTCATAGGACTGAAAAAGAATGAAAAATCAATTTACTTCTGAATTCTGTGATTTCAATGATTATTTCAAAATCCTAAGGTGAACCCAGACACAATTTCCAGTCCTAAGTACAACTGAATTTTACCAGAATCATGCTGCCAAAATGTACCAATGAAACACAAATTTTAAAAGTTTAAGTACACATCTCTTACTCTGTGGGTCACCCACAGCTCTCTTAATCATTTGGTTGGTGGACCTTGTGTATGGAGAGAATTTCCATTTTCCAAAGGAAATTTAGCCGTGTTGCATGTCTCTTTTGACTGCCTCTTGAACCTTGGCTTGACGAGGAATTATGACATAGATAGAGGGAATGAAAACCTTTACCTTTGGGCTTCCCTGGTGGCGCGGTGGTTGAGACTCCGCCTGCCCATGCAGAGGACACGGGTTTGTGCCCTGGTCCGGGAAGATTCCACATGCCGCAGAGCGGCTAGGCCTGTGAGCCATGGCCGCTGAGCCTGCACGTCCGGAGCCTGTGCTCCGCAACGGGAGAGGGCAAAACAGTGAGAGGCCCGCATACTGCAAAATAGAATAAAATAAAATGAAACCTTTACCTTTAATATCCTAAGATACATTTAGGATAATTTATTCAAATCATTTATATTGATTTTCCCAGAGTTAACGAATGAGACCAATTTCGTACACTTTCTCCAGTCCTTTTCTTCCAATGCCCTGTTCTTAGAAATTAAAGAGTCCACTAAGCAACAAAATTCTCCTCACTTGGCAAATTCCCTCTAACGTTTTTAGAAAGAAATAGTGCCTACAGTCAGATCTTCGGACAGATATTTATATTTTGGAGGGTTGACTGGTGTTTATTAAGCAAGATAACCCAGTGTTAAAGAATAAATATTTTCACTCACTTTACACAATCAAGTTGCCTGATAGGTCGAGTGCCGCGTTCTCCTTCTGTAGAATGAAACTAGAAGAGCCCTGAAGTGGTATTAAATGTCTGGTCACAGTAGCATTTGGCGGTCAACTGCCAAGGAAATTTCTCACCAAGACATTAACCAGGAAATGCTTACATGTTTACGAAGTAATTAGTGATGTAGCATTGCATATTAAGGATGTTTTGGGTAGTTATGATGAAATGTTACTGTCTGTGTGCGTTCTGTATGCTCCTTTAATTTACAAAATGTGCTCATTCCACAGCATCTGGGTGCATTTATAAACTACAAGTGCAATCTATTAACAATATGATGGATGCAGTAGGCAGATTGCTAATTGATGGGAAAAGCCCTTTTAGCTTATACTTTGTAGTTTTCAAATGGGAAAAGAAAGCATGTAGCCAAGAACTTTCAGTCTTTGTCTATGTTAAATTCAGATGTTTCAAGAACTAAGCTTACACTCTGCCCATTTGGAAAATAACCCATTTGAAACAAGATTTTGCCATGTCAAAATTAGTGCTCTTAATTCCGGTGTTATAAGCACTAGCAAGATATAGGTGAACAGAGTTAGTGGATATTTAATTATACTTAGACCAAGTGGTGCCTTTTATTAATGCAGTCTTCTTTTTTGCTTCCCATTTCCTCTGCTCCCAGTACTTTATTCCTCTGCTGCTTTACCTGTCTATGGACTCAAATGCCATTTGTTCCAGACCTCTATTACTAAACAGAAACAATAAACTATATATAAATTCAGCAGAATATAATGACACCAAGTTCTGCTTGTACATTTTTGTGTATATTTAGGCTTTGAATATCATTGATTTCTATTAAGGTTACTATATTGACCCAGCAAGATTGATTTTATTTTCTGCTATCTTATTTACATCTACTTGATAGCTGATACTTGAATCTCCTGAAGGCTCCCTTCCCTCATTACTCTAGCACAGAGAATGGAGCCAAGCACAATATATCGAGTAGATAGGCAATTTCCAGTATACAGAATAACTGGGGAGAATCACAGACAGATATAAACCCATGGGTATCTCTAGTGTCTCACAGAAAATTAAGACAGCATATAAGTCTAAACTAAATAATAACCATGAAAAAGTAAAAATATATGAGAGAGACTTTCTAGTTTTGTGTCATAAAGTACGTGTGATTATCACTACACACTTTCATTTTCCCCTCAAATTTTCACCCTCATTTGAGTTCACTTGATTATGCATTGGAAACTATCTGAGAACTATTTCCCCCCAAAAAATCAATTATACATTTT